>NW_024038288.1:0-55577 GCF_016077235.1 Cyprinodon tularosa
CAAGATGATATATTTCCTATTTAAAACGTAATCTGTTTTTCAATGCAGCTAATTAAAATATAGGGAAACTATGGTTCACCGTTTTGGATTCGGTTCATTTTTCTAATAGGGAGTTAAGATGGCTATGGATTAGGGAGTGCTCTCTCTTTTAAAGCAATGGCAATTATGCACTTCCAACAGTGCATGACATTGTCCCAGTGTCCATTAATCTCTGTTTGCCAAACAACTACATGACCAGGAAGGTGTTCTTTGAATCTTTTCTTGTGCAATCCAAGAATCTATGATGTTTTGTGTTTGGTGGATGAAGCATCTTTAGTTTTCCTCTTTGTTCTGACTGTTAGAGTCAAATAAAGGTGATTTCAATCCTCAACCTCTTCCTTTCCTACTTTTGAGCAGCAAAACTTCAATTTTTCCATCTCGAGCAGCAGCAGCGCGTTGGCAGATGCTTAAACGCTCCCGCTCAGCGCCTGCTGCTCAAAATGCGCTGCGGGACCTTTTGCTGCACCTATACGCGCGTCAACCATTGACTTTGCATGTAAACACGCTGCTTCTGCTGCACCTGCTGGGTCCGGTTCACACCGATGTCGAGCGGTTGAACAGCGAGCACAGCTTTAATTTGTTTCACCATGTTTTTCACATCAGCTGTGAGATGGGCACGCATGGAGTCACAGATTAATGGTGATGAGTGGAAAAAGAACACCTGGTCTCCTTACATTCAGCCACTCTTTCATCATCTCCTCAATGAGGTGGTCTCAAAAGTTGCAGTTACAACAAACATAGGGCGCACCGCACCAAAGGGCGCACCACACATTTTGAGGGGAAAAAAAGACGTTTAAGTGCGTCTTATAGTCGTGAAAATACGGTAATAAGTGTAGTATTTTTGTAGCCTTGGAGGCGAGGGTGTCGGAGTTAGAATGCAGGGGCGTTTCTCAATATGCGTTCTTTAGCGTTCTCATGTGCTTGTGTACTCGTGACACTTCATCACCCTCAGCCCGAGTACCGTTCCCATTTTCGAGAACGCCAGATCGAGAACGCACCAAATCCCCGGATGTTGTTCTCGCCCCGCCCTCTTTATCGAGCATGCATCAGAGCAGACTTGTGCGTTCTTCAGACTGACCGCTTTCCCAGAATGCCCCGCGGCCGCAGCTTGATTCGAGACAGCGCTCACAGTGGTAAGTTAAACATTCCCTTTTCTGCTGCTGTTGTTCTTCAAAAGTACGTTTTGAAATCGTTTGAGGCGATAACATTATACATTTAAGCCTCCCTGTGTGGCCTGTTTACAGAGTTAGTGCAAAATAAAAAAAAAAAAGTCCGACGTTGAGCGGACCAGAGTGACCAGCAGACCTCCGAGGGTAACCGCAGCCAGGGCTAATGTTAACCCGTCTGTAGTGCACTTCTCTCAGTCTAGTTATGTGTGAACTACCGTCCATTTACCGTCCATTCTGCCCAACGTCCATTTGTTTTGTGTTTATCTGACTGCCTTGTGCTGCTTTATTAACTCAATACTTGCTGGAATAAATTGTAAATGTCTCCAAAGGACATTAACATGTCATGGCTGAACGTGTTGAAAAAACGCATAACTGTAAGCAGAAGAAGCAGTTAGTTATCAGCTATTATATAGGTTGCAAAATATGTTTGGTCTGTGTAAAGTAATTCATAATTTACATTTATATTTTAAACAGGGAGCACAGAAGAAATCCAGGCCCTTATAAATTGGCGCACTGCAAATGACAGCCTTTTTACTGGAAAAAGGAACTCCTCCAAAACCGGATGGGAGTGAGTAATTGTAATCTATGTCTGCCTAAATGTCCATCTTTAGCTCTTGTAACTCTAAACTTGTTTTTTTTATTCAACTAGTGATTTTGCGAGAGCCTCTGGCCTGCAGGTCACTGCAAAGCAGGCCAAGAAGAAGTGGCACAATTTGGTGCAAAAATACAAGGTAAAATAACAAAACTCCCTGCATAATATTAGCTCACGTTATGTATTATTCACACCACATTTCTGGTATTACCACAGAAAACCCAGTGTTGAGGGATTGTACAATTGTACAGATTGACTAAAATGATAAACCATTTTTCAGGAGCTCCGAGACCCACCTACTGGGCAGGGGGTTGAGGCTGGTGGTGTGACTGCTGCCACCTGGCAGTGGTATGAGGTGCTTGATGCTGCACTCCAGGGGCAGCACAATATCAGTCCGCCCCTGGTTGTGGCCAGCAGCTCGTCTGACTCTGCCGGTGGGGGGGTCACGACCTCAGCCTCTACCCCTTCCTCAACATCAGGAAGGACAGAGAGGCAGGCCAGGAAGAGAAGCAGTGAGGTCCTGCTTGACTTCCTGAAGGAGCAGGCTGAGAGGGACGAGGAGAGAGAGAAGGCAGCCTTGGCTAGGGAGGAAGCCAGGGACAGAGAGGCTTCTGAAAGGGCCAATAAATATTTGGCCCTTTTTGAAAAACTTGTTCAAAAGTTATAAATAAAATATATAAATGTTTTTCCTTTCTAAGTGAGTTTCTTCTGAGTGAGGACACAAATAATTGAGAGGAGAAAGAGAGGGAAAGAAAACTAGTAACAGTATATTAAAAAAAGACATTTATTCAACTTTGGAACAGATTCAAGGTTTAACATATTCAACAATTTATTAACAGTTACTATGGTTTAAAACAAAGAAATGACTTCTATTAACATCTTACACAACTAGACAACACCTACAAACATACAATTAAAAATAGTTGGAATGGAAATGTTCTGATTATTTAACATATTTCTACAGGTAGTAAAAAAAAAGAAATGAACCAGCATGTGAACATGACTACATCTGACCTAGGTTAGGTCAGATGTAGTCATGTCCATTTAAACATGCAGCCAGCTGTGCTGGAGCAGAAATCTGGGCTGCCAGTCTGGCTCGGAGGCAGCTTCCAGACAGCTCCCTGTCTTCAGCCGCTGGATGGCCATCCTCTTCTGGGTCCTCCTCCTCCTCCATGTCAACCTGCTCATCTGCCTCAATACCAATATTGTGGAGGATGCAGCAGGCGGCGATAACCTTTGGGGCAAATGTCGGGCGGACCTCCAGCGCCCTAAAGAAAATGGAACGCCACCGTGTCTTCAGACCACCAAAGGCACGCTCAATGATGTTTCTTGCCTTGGCGTGGTGCCTGTTGTAGCGTGCCCCCACTTGGCCTGTACCAAATTTAAAATTAACTTTTAATTAAGGTAATATGCTAATATGTCTTAATGTTTTATCCAATTAATATAATCTTGGTATTAATTTTGTATCATTGTTGGCTCTATTTATGGGCAAGAAGGTAAGAGATCTTACTGGCAACTGGCTGGCGATAGGGCGTCAGGAGGGTGATCGGGTACCGGAGGCACGGGTATCCACCATCACCGAGTAGAAAAAAGCCCTCAGGTGGGTATAAAGCGTTTTTATTAGGGGTGGGACGCGATTAAAATTTTTAATCGCGATTAATCGCATGGCTGTGAAATTAATTAATCGAATTAATCGCATTTTAATCGCATACTTGGAAACAGCAGGAAGTAACTTTTTCCACATGGATTTTGAATGACAACACATAAGCTTAATAAACAAAATATTGTTTGTTTATTTTCTTTAAAGAAATATCAACATGCCAGTGCAAATTTTAAAGTTCAACATATTTAGGAACGCTAAACTCAGAATTCAGGTAGCTCTACAGGTATAGGTAGTGCTTAATACTGCTTTTTAAATGCAAAAATGCAATACTCTCAAGTACATTCAGAACAAAAAGCCTCTGAGGCTTTAACACAATTCGTGGATTTATCAACAGTTCAACTGTTTACAAAAAATAAGTCAGAAATAAAATGAAATTCAGTCCGACTCTTTGTAACATTGGCCATTCAGACAGTTCAGTTCAACATAAAGTGACAGTGATTGACCTCCATTTTTTCCCATTTGAAACACAACTGGCCAACTGGCCTCAGGATACACATTTAACTTATTACTTCCTCTCTTTCAGCCAGTTGCTGAGACATACTAGCCTGTTCACATTTTCGGAGCTCAGGGCTGCCCTCTTCTTTTGAACTATATTACCTGCCAGGGAGAATAATCTTTCGCAGGGTACCGAAGTGGCAGGGCTGCCTAGATACTTGCGGGCCAGGACAGAGAGCTGTGGATGGGCTCTCTCATGAGTGGACCACCACTGCAGTGGGCAGTCTCTCTCACTGATGGTAGGCTCTGCCTTGTAGCGGGCCACGGCTCCTTTGGGCCCATCTTCATCCTCTGATTCAGAGTCGGAATTATACAGCAGGAGGCTCCTCTTCCATGCTGGCTCCTCTGTGCATTCCGGAGTGGCTCTGCCTGGTTGTTGTTGCACCAGTGCCTCAATGCTGGTCCACACCTCTCCTCGCTCTCCTCTTGGTAGACACTTTAGGTCCTTAAGATCAGAATAAGAATCAGAATCCGGTTTGTGGTCACATTAATCAGAGATTTACAGAGTACAAGCTGGATGAAATTCATTAGTATACATGGTTTCCATCATCCAGAATCTCCTCTACTGGTTGTGCCTATGGTCAAGTCTAAACTGTCCAAATTAGAACTGCCCTAACAGCATCTTGTTTTAAAAAGAAATTAAAAATAGCATTATTCTCATCTGCCTTTGGTAATAGTTGGTTAATTATCTTCAATCCATAAAACAACATGGATTATTTTTTTCTGTTTTCATTTTTTTTACTCTTTAGCACATTGAATGACAATTATGTGATAATGTGCTATACAAGTCATGTTGATGTTGTTATTCCATAAGAGAGGGGAGGGGGCCGAGGAAATAAAAGAGTCATAAGCAATAAAAGAGAAAAATAAAGAAGACCATTACACACCTTAAAGCGAGGGTCGAGTGCTGTAGCCACTTGTAGAAATCTGTGATTTAGGGCATCCTCACGCTGAGACAGGTCCTTTTCAAAAGCAGCCTTGAACTTCACCACATAGGCTGGGTCATCATCTGAGGCCTTCATGGTGCGGGTCAGGTGGCGGAGAGCAGGCAACACAACTGAGCATGACACATAATTCTCACCCCCAAGGAGCTCTGTCACGTCTCTGCAGAGGATAGTTAATCACGCAATCAATATCATTTATATAGCAAATTTTACACTACTGTCATTCAATGTGCTAAAGAGCAGAGAAAGACAAGAAAGAATGGTATTGCAATTGTCAACTCTACAGGTAAATAAAGCATAGATTAATTTCTGCAAACTCTGTTTACATACAGCATTTTTAATTTATGCAACGTTCCTAGGTGCCAAAACGTTGATTACAGTGACACATTATTTTGCCATTTAATATTGGATTAAAAACTGTATACTGTAGTCATAGTGATATTAATATTATTCAGTACAATACATTTTGGAAAGGCAATTTAAATTATACAGGACTCTCATAGTCCAGTCATAACGTTTTTAATCCAATTAATGAACGTTGATGAGTATTTACCTGCATGGGGAAAGTAGGGTTTCGAGCCTCTGCAGTCTGTCCCATTCTGCTGCATTCAACATGGTGAGCTTGTGCTTCTGTTTGGCGAGCGTAGCCTTAACAGCATCTTGGTTTTTCAGCAGACGAGAGACCATCAACAGGGTGGAATTCCACCTAGTGGGAACGTCCTGTATCAGTGGCTCGTTGTCTTGGCCCAGTTGTGTTTGTTTGTTGTGCAGTTCCTCTGTGTTTGAGGGGCTGTGTTTAAAATGCCCAACTATCTTACGACATCTCGCCAGTGTGGCTGTGAACCCGCTGTCACTAAGACAAACTGTGATCGTCCTCTGTACCATGTGAGCAATACACGGCATGTGCTGAAATGTGAGCTGTGTCATTGCAGCGATCATGGTACGGGCACTATCTGTTCCGATTGTGGTGACTTTCTGTGTGATTTCCCAGGCCTCCGTCACAGACTCAAAATCTTCTGCCACGTTTTCAGCAAAGTGCCTCGTGGTTATCTTCTTGATGGTTAAGGCAAACGAGTGAAGGCGCCACTTGTTGTCAATAAAGTGTGCGGTCACGCCGAGGTAATTTGCGTTGCTGACTGAGGTCCAGTGATCTCCAGTAATAGCGACGCATTCGGCTTTCTTCAACAAATTCTCCTTCTCCCCCTTTTCACTGTCGTAGAGCTGCTGGACCCTCTTTGTCACCGTTTTTCTACATGGCAGCTCATACGTGGGGTCAGACAGGGCAATCTGAAGAATCTTTTCCAGCCCCTTATCTTCTACAACAGCAATGGGTCTGCAGTCGAGAGCCGCCCAGTAAGCCAGCGCGTTGGTCATTTTATCGGCCTTGGTCTTGCTTACCCTGCCCTTGAAGCCAGTCAGCTGGTGTAGTGTGGGTTGTTTCGTCTTCCTCCCAGTTGGACTAGCTTCCACGCTAGTATCTGCCAAGCTAGCTGCTACATGCTTTGCGTTCAGGTGATATTTGAGGCTTGATACGCTGCGGTGATAGGCGAATTCCTTGTTGCATAATTTACATATGACCGCGCTCTTATCGACTCTTCCCTCCTGTATTTTAAAACAAAATTTCACCTGCAAAGGACCAACTAAAATGTTTTCATCTGCTTCGTCTAATTCTTCCATGGTTGTCTCTCATAGTTTAAAGCAACTTTCTTCTCTGTTCTTCTTCTTCAGTTTCCATCCGACGGTATTCTGGCCATAGTTGTAATGCTGCCCCCACAGGTGAAATAATTACTTGGGTGAAATCCCAAACGACTTCCAGGAGACTGTGGTGTGCGATTAAAATGCGTTAATTTTTTTAACGCGTTAATATTTGTGTGATTAATTAATCGAAATTAACGCGTTAATGTCCCAGCCTTAGTTTTTATACAACGGCGAGCGCCGCAGTACCCGTGAGTCATGGACAGAGCCGACATTGCCGATGTAAACGTCCAAAACTTTCCCTGTGCGTCACACACACCCTGCAGTATTATTGAGGGGAAGAGTTTTCTGTTTATGTAACACCTTTTTTGTGGCTCTGCAGGTGGAACAATGCGCACATGGCACCCATCAATCGCACCAACTGCTGCCTTAAAGGCCTCGTTCCCGGCAAGGTGTGCAAAACCAGCCCCCACTCCCTCCAAATCTTGTTCTTTGGGCAGAACAATGATTTTTTGAATGATGCCCATTAGGGCGTTGACAATTCTGTGCACCACCCGGCACACAGTGGACTGGGGCATCCCAAAGATGTCAGCTGTTGCCCTATATGATGCACCGCAGGCCAGCCAGTAGAGGGTCACCAGCACCTCTATCTCCTGCGGCCATCCATGGGCCTTCTGGATGGGCAGCAGCTGAAGGAGGAGGACGATGGTGGCCCTGTTTAGCCTGAAGGCTGCTTTCAGGTCCCCTTCATTAAAAAATGTTTGGAGGATTGGCACTGAGGTGTTAATCAACACATATTTTGTTGCTGTTTGTTCATGTAAATAAAAAATGCCAAATGTTACCATAATTGTTTTTTATATTCTTACCTTTTCACAGCGTAAAACTATACTTGGTTAACATTCAGATTCATATAATTCTCAAGAAAGAAAAGGTAAAATAGTGTTGTAGAACTAAATTTAACAACTGGCTCCCCTTCACTTGTATTTTTACAATTTAATCTAATCTGGTGGCCAAACATAGAAATGACTCGTCCTTTCTTAATATTCAATGCTGTGAAGGTCAGTGGGTGCAAATAGCTTAACCCTACTGCCATACTGTTACTAATGTGAATATTGTGTTTTAGTTCGAATTATTTATAGATGAATAGTCACAATTTTAACGTGATTATGTGTTTATTGGCATCCTCAATGGGTTTTTTTTAAGATAAAAGTAGGAAATAGGCTTTCGATCTTAAAATCCTACCAGTTGGCAAAGATGGGTGAGCAGAGCCTGCCTTCTTAGCCTCCTCTGCTGCATCAACCTTCTCCTTTTTCTGATTTGCCTCCTGAACTGCGCCACCTCCTGTTCAGCCTGCTGGTAAAGCTCACCAACTACCAGAGCAATAGCAATATTGCTGGTTTTATACCCACGGTTCGGTAATTTTTTAAAATGTTTTTTAAGCTTTAGAAATTAAAAATATTGTTTTCAAAATGTTTTGTGTAGGGAATAAATAGTTTTGACTGTTAAAGTAATGCTAAAGAACGTTGCATGTGATGACGTCACGAGTACGCTTCTGTTCCAATACACATACGTGCTTGCGTGCTCGCGTTCTCGTCAAGTCCGATCTTCCTGCGTTCTCGCCAAGAGCGGACTTCACGAGAACGCGAGTACGTACTCGCGTTCTCGTGAATTGAGAAACGCCCCAGGCTTCAGGCTGTTAAACATCCAGAAGTTAAAGTAGGCCCCCTATTTAGCTGTCCTCCAAAAGTGCCTGAGCAGCCAGGCGATTGGGTAACTGTACGCAAAAACCGTAGTCGTGCATCTCTGCCCACTGGTCATCACCAACCCGTTCACGTTTCTAACCGGTTTCCCCCAGTCAGTGACACACCCACTGAGAAGCCCACTCTGGTGATTGGCAGCTCCATAGTCAGAAACGTGGCATTAGAGACACCAGGGACCATAGTCAAATGTTTGCCGGGGGCCAGAACGGGCGACATCAAATCCTACCTGAAACTACTGGCAAAGGATAAGGTTAAATACAGTAAGATTGTTATTCACGCTGGCGGTAATGACACCCGGTTACGCCGATCGGAGGTCACTAAAATTAGTGTTGCTTCGGTGTGTAAGTTTGCCAAAGCAACGTCGGACTCCATAATTTTCTCTGGTCCCCTCCCTGATCTGACCAGTGATGACATGTTTAGCCGCATGTCGTCATTCAACGGCTGGTTGTCTAGGTGGTGTCCTGAAAACAACGTGGTCTACATTAATAATTGGCAATCCTTTTGGGGAAAGCCTGGTCTGATTCGGAGAGACGGCATCCATCCCACTTTGGATGGTGCAGCTCTTCTTTCTAGGAATCTGGCCACATTTATTAGTCCTCCAAAACCCTGACCACCCAGGGTGCAGACCAGGAAGCAGAGTTGTAGTTTAACACACATCTCTGCAGCTTCTCTACTGTTACCCACTCTTTACTCCATCCAGACAGTGTCTTGCCCACGACCAAAATCTAATAAATTAGCAAATATTCCCAAAGGAGTAAATCATGTTAATCTAATTAAAATCAAAAGAATTTCAATTGGGAAAAAAATGTTAAAACAATTAAATGTGGTCTGTTTAACATAAGACCTCTTTCCTCTAAAAGTCTGCTAGTTAATGACTTGATTTGTGATAATCACATTGACTTGTGTTGCCTTACAGAAACCTGGCTGCAGCAAGAGGATTATGTGAGCTTAAATGAGGCAACTCCTTCAAGCTATTTAAATTTTCACATCCCCAGAAGTTCTGGGCGAGGAGGAGGAGTAGCAACAATCATTCAGTCTGACTTACTGATTACTCCCAAAACAATTAATACCTACAACTCTTTTGAACATTTAACCCTTAATTTCTCTGATCCAAATTTCAAAGCAAGAAAACCTCTTCTTTTTGTAACTTTGTATCGTCCACCAGGACCTTACTCTGAATTTTTAGATGAGTTTTCAGAGTTCCTTTCTGATTTGGTATTAAATACTGACAGGGTCATCATAGTGGGAGATTTTAACATCCATGCTGACATTGAAGGCGATAGCTTAAGAGCAGCCTTTAATGCTATCTTAGACACTATTGGCTTTGTTCAAAATGTGAATAGTCCCACACATTCTCATCTTCATACTTTGGATCTTGTGCTGACATATGGCATAGAAGGTGAAGAAATAACACTATTTCCTCACAACCCTCTCCTCTCTGACCACTTTCTAATAACCTTCAGGATTACTTTAACAGAGTTCTCCTCCCCCAAAAGAAGGTTACATTTTAGTAGATCTTTATCAGATAGTGCAGTTATAAATTTTAAAGAATCTGCTTCACCTTCTCTCTCCTCTGTGTCGCTGAGCAGTGCTGCAGAGTGCAAAAGCATAGCTAATTCCCCTTCAAAGGTTGATGATTTTGTTGATGGGGTTGCTAGTTCTCTGCGTACTGCCTTAGACAATGCAGCTCCTTTGAAAATGAAAACCGTTAAAAATAGAAAGCTTGCTCCTTGGTTTAATGCAGAGCTGCGTACTTTGAAGCAAAATGCTAGGAAACTGGAGAGAAAATATCGCTCCACAGGCCTGTGGGAATCTACCTAGTCTGGAAAAATAGTTTACTGCTGTATAAGAGGACCCTTTGTAAAGCAAGAGTAGCATACTTCTCCTCATTAATAGAGGAGAATAAGAATAATCCTAGATTTCTTTTTATTACAGTTGCCAAACTCACCCAGAGCCATAGCTCTGTTGAACCGTCCATTCCACCTGCTCTTAGCAGCAACAATTTTATGGTTTTATGATTCTTTATAAATAAGATTGATCTTATTAAAAATAAGATCATAAGCACTCCTCTATCCACGATTGTATCTGAGGTAGTCATGGAATCTGAACCAGGTTTAGACTGCTTTGATCCAGTTGAACTTTCTGAGTTAGCAAAATTATTGTCTTCATCTAAGCCTTCAACTTGTATGTTAGTTCCAGTTCCAACCAGGTTATTTAAGGAGGTAATTCCTTTGATCTCCTCCCCCCCTTTAGATGTGATTAATCTATCTCTGTTACAGGGATATGTACCTAAAGCTTTTAAGGTTGCTGTAATTAAACCTCTGCTTAAGAAACCGTCTCTTGACCCAGATGACTTGGTCAATTATAGACCTATATTCAATCTTCCTTTCTTATCTAAAATTCTTGAGAAAGTAGTTGCCAAACAAGTTTGTGATCACTTGCACCATTATGTACTTTTTTAAGAATTTCAATCTGGCTTTAGAGCTCATCATAGCACTGAAACAGCTCTGGTGAAAGTCACTAATGATATTCTCATGGCCTCAGATAATGGACTTGTATCTGTGCTCGTCCTGTTGGATCTCAGTGCTGCATTTGATCCAGTTGATCATAATATTCTTTTAGAAAGACTTAAATATTTTGTTGGAATTAAAGGAACAGCACTAGACTGGTTTAAATCTTATCTATCTGATCGAATTCAGTTTGTTCATGTTAATGATAGATCTTCATCATGCTCAAAGGTTACCTGTGGAGTACCACAGGGATCAGTGCTAGGACCAATTCTCTTTACTATATATATGCTCCCAATCTTTAGAATTATTAGACAGCATGGGATTAATTTCCACTGTTATGCTGATGATACCCAGCTATATCTGTCTATAATCCAGATGAAGCTAACCCATTACATAGATTACAGGCATGTCTGAAGACATAAAAACCTGGATGACTCTTAACTTTCTCCTTCTGAATGCAGACAAAACAGAAGTTATAGTCTTTGGACCAGAGTCTTTGAAAAAGAAGCTGATTAGTCAGTCACTTCATTTGGATGGGATTAAACTGATTTCAGATAATAAAGTAAAAAATCTTGGTGTTATTTTTGATCAGGACCTGTCATTTAAATCCCATATCAAAGAGGTTTCTAGAATTTCCTTCTTTCATCTGAGGAATATTGTAAAAATTAGAAATCTCCTGTCCAGGGGTGATGCTGAGAAACTAGTCCATGCATTTGTTACTTCAAGGCTGGACTATTGTAATTCTTTACTATCAGGAAGTCCACAAACTGTAGTTAAAAGCCTTCAGCTGATCCAAAATGCTGCAGCCAGAGTTCTGATGAAAATGAAAAAGAGAGATCATATCTCTCCTATCCTGGCTTCTCTTCATTGGCTTCCTGTTAAATCCAGAATAGAATTTAAAATCCTCCTTCTCACATATAAAGCCTTAAATGGCCAAGCTCCATCTGATATCAGAGATCTGATTGTTCCTTATGTTCCTAACAGAGCACTTTGCTCTCAATCTGCAGGTTTACTAGTGGTTCCTAGAATTTCTAAAAGTAGAAAGGGAGGCAGATCTTTTAGTTATCAGCCTCCTCTCCTGTGGAACCAACTACCAGTTTTAGTCCGTGAGGCAGACACCCTGTCTACTTTTAAGGCTAGGCTTAAAACTTTCCTTTTTGATAACGCTTATAGTTAGAGTGGCTCAGGTTATCCTGAGCTATCTCTATAGTTATGCTGCTATAGGCTTAGACTGCTGGAGGACATCGGGACCCCTTTTTCATCATTCTGCTTCATTCTATCTCTATTCTCCCACTCTGCAGAATCTATTTGTTCAATCTCTAACATTCTGCTCTCTCTGCTTTTTCTCATAGTAGCTTCATCTGGTCTGTTCCTGTTTGGCTTTGACTCCATCCTGGAGAGAAATATCAGCTGTGCTGCTGCCATCAACACCTTTGTTTCTAGATGCTGGAGATCGGGCTGTTTTCCAGTGTAGTCCTGTTTCTCTGACTGTGACTAACTGGATGTGCTCTCTTCGTCCTCTGGCATGGGAGCTGGCTCGGAGCTTGTTTGCCTGGCTGTGTGTTTCCTGGAGGGGGCCGCCTGTGGAGCTGGTTGACAGTTGCCTTTTGTATCTATGCTTCTTTTTCTATGTCTGCTTCTGTCTCCTTGAACCCCAGTGGGCCTCAGCAGATGGCCGCTCACACTGAGCCTGGTTCTGCTGGAGGTTTCTTCCTGTTCAAAGGGAGTTTTTCCTCTCCACTGTCGCTACAAGCATGCTTAGTGTGAGGGATTGCTGAAGAGTCAATGAGTCGATGCAATCAGCTGGTTTTCCTTAGATAGAAAACTTTGAATCAATTTGACTGGATGATCTGGTTGAACTGTAAAGTGCCTTGAGATGACATGTGTTGTGAATTTGGCGCTTTATAAATAAACTGAATTGAATTGACATGAAAACAAATGCAACAACCTTTTAGTTATCAGCATGAACTCATTAATAAACACACAGATAGGTAGAAAGACAAATCCTAGAATCTTCTCCATCAGTATTTTTCATGAATAAAGAATGGATCATAATTGATGTTAAAGTGACTTTCTTTTTTAAATGCAGGCTTTGGTGTTTTAAATTTATTCTTTTTCTGTTGGACCATTTGGAGACCATATCCCATCATACATAGGAAGAAAAGGAGATTGTTATGATTTTGGTTTCATAAGTTGAATTGGAAAAATTGAAAAGTAGAAATCTAAGAGCTGCAGGCAGCAGAACGTGCTGATTGGCTCCTGATGATGTTTTGGCTTCATGGTTTAATTGATGAAAGTCCCATGGAGGATGGCGCTGCGCGGTGAACAGGTGCACCTACAGGTGCTTGTTGGACAGCAGGGCTGTTAGAAACCTGTGAGCTTCATTGTTCTGGAAGCCTAGACTGCTAAATAATCTGGGCCACACAGTCTCCTTCCTGTGGGATTATTGATTTATCCACCTGGAGCTCTTTGATCCGCTGAATAAGAACATTGATGAACTTTTCTTAAAGGACGCTGCAGTTCTATTAAACATTTTCATCCAAATCAGCTCTTAAATATATTCATCTTTATGGTAAAACTGATTGAA
Organism: Cyprinodon tularosa; assembly: GCF_016077235.1. NCBI lineage: Eukaryota > Metazoa > Chordata > Actinopteri > Cyprinodontiformes > Cyprinodontidae > Cyprinodon > Cyprinodon tularosa. The sequence goes on from NW_024038288.1 coordinate 13,455, forward strand.
TAGGGAAATATAAAACTGGCATTAGATCAAAGGCCAGAGCAGTTCAATTCTGTTTAATGAAGCAAAGCAGCTGGAACATCCTGCAGGATGAGACGCTTTAAGCACCAAAACTAAATAAAATAATTAGATTTCTTTTTAGATTAGATTCAACTTTATTGTCATTAAGCATTTACAGGTACAAGGCAACGAAATGCAGTTTAGGTCTAACCAGAAGAGCAAAAGCAGCAAGTGCAGGATAAATAATGGTTCCATAAATACAGGACGTGGGTATTTCTACTGAATGAGTATAGAGATGAATACTATTATAAATAATGAATATAATATATAGATCACTAGTGTTATGAACTAAATTTACTGCTGGATATGTACCGAATATAATATACAGATAGATATTACTATATAAAAAAAAAAGGTTTTTACAGTTATGTACAATAGCATATATACAGATGGGTTTTACTATAAAATGAATAAATAGAGTTTGGCCAGAAGCTATCTAAATTAAAGTGCAGTGGAAGGTAATTGCATATTACAGTTAAAGTACTTTATTGCAGATGTAAATGTAAACAGTTGGTGCTGAGAATAAACAGCCGGCAGTGCAAATATAAGCAGCCGGCAGTGCAAATCACTAATCAGTCAGAGTGAGCAGTGCAAATCACTAATCAGTCAGAGTGAGCAGTGCAAATCACTAATCAGTCAGAGTGAGCAGTGCAAATCACTAATCAGTCAGAGTGAGCAGTGCAAATCACTAATAAGTCAGAGTGAGCAGTGCAAATCACTAATCAGTCAGAGTGAGCAGTGCAAATCACTAATCAGTCAGAGTGAGCAGTGCAAATCACTAATCAGTCAGAGTGAGCAGTGCAAATCACTAATCAGTCAGAGTGAGCAGTGTAAATCACTAATCAGTCAGAGTGAGCAGTGCAAATCACTAATCAGTCAGAGTGAGCAGTGCAAATCACTAATCAGTCAGAGTGAGCAGTGCAAATCACTAATCAGTCAGAGTGAGCAGTGCAAGATGCATATAAAGAGTTGTTACAATAGAACATTCCAGTCTTTAAAAACACAAACAGAATAGCCAAATGGTGGTAGGTGTGAGGAAGGAGAGTAGAGACCATCAGTGAGGGTTAGAGTTCAGTAAACAGACAGCTCTGGGGAAAAAGCTGTTCTTTAGTCTGCTGGTTCTGGTCCGGAGGCACCTGAACCGCCTGCCGGAGGGTAGGAGAGAAAACAGTGTGTGGGCTGGGTGGGATGAGTCCTTCAGAATGCTGCGGGCTCCATGGAGGCAGCGTTTCTCCTGGATGTGCTCAATGGTGGCTAGTGAAGTTCCAGTGATGCGCTGGGCGGCTTTCACCACCCGCTGCAGTGCCTTGCGCTCTGCAACAGAACAGCTTCCGTACCGCACTGTTACACAGCTGCTTAGGATGCTTTCTATTGCACAGCGATAGAAGTTCACCAGGATAGTGAGGGGAGCTGATTCTTCCTCAGTGTTCTCAGGAAGAAGAGGCGCTGCTGAGCCTTCTTGACCAGGCAGGAGGTGTTGGTTGACCAGGACATGTCCGCTGAGATGTGGGTCCCCAGAAACCTGAAACTGGAGACACGTTCAACAGCTGATAATGATCAATCTATTCCATTATTATTATTATTATTATTATTATTATTATTATTATTATTATTATTATTATTATTATTATTATTATTATTATTATTATTATTATATTTAATGTGAGCTGGTAAAGACTGCGCTCAGTTTCTCCTCTATGTGAGGAAGCGCGGTGGGAACAACAGCTGCTTCTCCTATTTTCATCGTTTGGTTTCAGGTTATAAAACGATTGATTCAAATAATAGAGAAAAAATATATATCGGTCTGATTGATTTACAGTTGATGTTGGATTTAGTTTTTTTCTGAGCTGCAGAGGTTTTATTGTGCGCCGAGAACGCGCAGCTCTGAGGGGACACTGGCGCTCATGCTGTCAGTCAATAGATGCCGTTTATAACCAGCTCTGTTAATTGCTCCTTTAATTATTCACTGTTTATTAACTTGGCCACTATGTCCAAATAAGGTCATATTTTAGTCCCAACCGAGAGCAGACGCACCTGGCCTGTTGCCTAGCAACACCCCAAACACTAACCACGCCTCTTTAATACTCGAAATCAAGGGGAAAAGGAAAGAAAAAAAAAGATTGTGACGTCATTCTAGAACTCTGTCATAACTGACAGGAGTAGAACAGACCTTCAGTTCTCATTTCTTAGCAAAGGAGCAACTCTTAGTTTGTGTTTCTCTGGTTCCTAAACTGGTCAAATATCACTTAGAGAAACTGCTTTAGCACAGAAACAGCTGCTTTTTGTTGCTTTTATTGCTTTAATCTCACTGGAGGGTTTAGAGCCAACATCTTCTGAGTTACTGGTATAGTTCAGGTGTCAAGTAACAGGTAGGAAGGTTACTTTAGCAGTAAAAAAACAGTTTTTTCTAAACTCTCTGTGTGTTTTACAGCATAGAGCAGCTAACACTAGATTGTTTTATTCTTGTAGGATGTTTCCCAACCAAGAATCCAGTTCATCTTCTTCGGACTGTGACTGGTTGGGAGTTCCAGCCACTGATCCCAGCCAACCTGAAGCCCAGAGTCAGAACTTAAAAAAGGCCCGCTGTTCGTGCAATTGTGCCCAAATTGAGCCAAGATACAGTTCGGCTGTCATCCCACAAGAAGGTTTAAAACTAAAGATAATAACTGTGCCTGTAGATGAAACCCCTTCATTAACTAAATGCGCTTGTTACTATAAAGTTGCAAGCTCTGTTTTGGCTAAAACCGCTGTTCCAGATCTGGCTGGAAAGGTGTCAGTACCAAAACCTTCCACCCTTTGTTCTTGTTTCTTTGATGACGAGCGGTACACTGTGACAAAGACTGATCTGAAGGGGTCTCAGGATCCAACGCTTGCATATCAGCGCGTTCCTAAGCCAGGCTTTATCCCACGGCGTTGCTGCTCTTGTGTTTGCTCCTTTTGCTGCCTTTGCGTTTACGCTGGAACCCAGTATTGGTACCCAGCCTACGACACCCAGAAATCCAAGTTAGCAGTGAATTCAACTGGAAAAGCTCGGTCTGGCACACCTGATGGCGGTCAGAGTTTCTCTGAGCAGCAGACAAGTAGCTTCCATCTGCAAACAAACACTCTCAGTCAGGTTGGAGCAACAGCCACTCAGACTCAGTGGACTACATCATCCAGATGGCAGGAATTACAATCTGAACCCAAAGAAAAGTGGTCCTTGGGTGGATTCAAGCAGCAGGTGTCAGCTTTGCCTGTCAAAAGGAGAATAGATAGTCAGATCGATAATTTCCCTCCTGCAGAGCCACCAACAAAGCGCCTGAGGATTTCATCGAACTCTGATGAAACATCAGCTTTCCGTGCCTCTGGGGTTTGGCAGAGTTTTTCCAGGCAGACAGAGATAGCAAGTCAGGGTGGTGCTGCGCTTCCCCCAACCGAGCCACTGCTGCCCCCCATCGGCTCCCAGAGTTCCTCCTGGCAGCAGACATCCAGTTGGTCCTTGAAATGTGTAAAAGCCTGCCAGCCTTCAACGGCCTCCAAGGGTTCCCCAGTGAGGCAGGCATCAAGCTTCCCTTCACAAACCAAGGTGGAAAAGATCCTGGGCTCTACTGGGACCACAGAGCCACCCCCAGTGAATAAGCCACCAGCCAAGCTCCCTTTTAACCCCCAAGAAAAATGGGTAAAGAAGCTAAAAACACTCGTGAAAGAACGAAAGAAGCATAGGTAAAGAAAATGTCCCCTATGCAGAACTGCAGGTTTCCTGCAGCTGGAATCAGGAAACGACTGAACCCAATCCTGTTTCCTGTGTCACCGAGTGGGAAGAGCTGCGCCAAAAGACGACACGGATAATGTTTGATTTCATCCGTCGATCTGATCTAAACACCCAGGAGTTAAACCCCAGGTCTGTTTCACAAAGCTGGACTTAGAAAAATATGATAAGAGATAAAGACAGGCTTCAAGTCTGACTGTGGAAAATACAGATAGCTGATGGCCCAGAGTAACGACAGCCCACACCGTACATGTTAGCCTGGACTCTGGAATGAAGAGATCAATACATGGATGTATATATGTATAAATGTAAACATGTGAATATGTTAATAATTGTGTTTTGTTAAAAAATATATAAAGACTTCCGGGTGAGCAGGCAAGATGGCGACAGCCTAACCAAGTGGCTCCCCGACATATTAAAAAAACCACAGGTTCTTTGCAAATAAGGGATATTAAATAATCTCAAAACTGAGTGGAAATGCCCAAGTCCAAATCAAAGAGTTCTCTGATGTCTCGACAGTCGATGTTAAGAGATGAAGAACCGAACGAGGGAGGTATGGATAACCTCTCTGACTCAGAAGCATCATTAGCAGCTAATGATTTAGCTAGCGAGACAGCTAACCTACAAATTATCCTCCAAGAGCTAAGAGAATCACGTCGAGAAAATAACGAGGGCTTCCGAGAGGTTAAAGAGGAGATTATGAACACCAACAGAAGGCTGGACGAGGCAGAAACACGCATATTGGAAGCGGAGAACAAGATTCAGCAGCTCAAAGAGGCGGCGGTGGCGCTAAGTAAAACGCAAGATGAGTTCGAGGCTAAACTGGTGGAGCTCGAGGGGAGATGGAGACGGGAAAACTTAAGGTTCCACGGCATCGCTGAGGGCGCTGAAGATAGCTCACCGTCTATTTCAGCCTTCATAGAGAATCTACTCCGAGATAAACTGGATATACCGACATCACTAGACCTGAGCATTGAAAGAGCACACCGCTCTCTGGGACCCAGAGCTCCGCCTGAAGCCCCCCCACGCTCAATCATTGTGAAATTCGCCACAGCTAAGGTTAAAGACGACATTCTAAAACGAGCCTGGCAAAAGAAAGGCTTCACACTGGCGGGGAAAAGAGTCATAGTGGACCATGATTATGCCCCAGACGTGTTAAAACGGCGACGTGAATACCTGGAAGTGAAGCGGGTCCTTAGAGAAAAGAAGATCAGATTCCAAACGTAAAAGGAGTTCTTAACCCGATAAAAAGGCCGAAAATATTAGGAAAAAAGAAAAAGCAGAGGTAGTATTCCTACAGGAAACCCATCTCTCAGAGACGGAGCACAGCAAACTTAAAAAAATGGGCTTTGTACAGGTATTTAGCTCATCACATAAATCAGGTCGTAGAAGGGGGGTAGCAACACTGATATCCCAGAGGGTCACATTCAAGATGACCCAGGAATATAAGGATAAGGAAGGTATTTTTATTCATGGGCTGCTCAGTGACACAGTGGGTAGCACTGCTGCCTTGCAGCAAGAAGGTTCTGGGTTCGATTCCTGGCTTTCTGCATGGAGTTTGAATGTTCTCCCTGAGCATGCGTGGGTTCTTTCTCTCCGGGTACTCCGGCTTCCTCCCACAAAAACATGACTGTTAGGTTAATTGGCTTCTCTAAATTGTCCTTAGGTGTGAGTGTGTGCATGAATGGTTGTTTGTCCTGTGTGTCTCTGTGTTGCCCTGCGATGGACTGGCGACCTGTCCTGGGTGTATCCTGCCTCTCGCCCATTGACTGCTGGAGATAGGCACCAGCACCCCTCGCGACCCCACTTGGGACAAGTGTGTACAGAAAATGGATGGATGGATATTTATTCATTGTATTTTTGGGGGCAATTAATTGAATGCTTATTTATTTATTTATTGAACATTTATTTATTTATGTATTTATTTTATATATACGGTAGAGCTGTTCCTCCATAAATAAAAAATCTTATCTGTGCAAAGCCTAAAAACAGATTTATGTAAACATCCTGTCAGGTAAACTAGGCCATGAAAATACAATATCGAAGTTTCACTACTGCTCTCTAATTAGAGTATCTTAGTGGCACATAGGGGAGAATTATCCTGCCATAATGCAAGAGCACATCATTTCAATTTGAGAAAAGAATTTCATCTTCTTGCACTCAAAACTTATATTGCTCACACTCAAAACATGCGCTCTCTCTCACATATTTTCTCTTCTCTCTCAAATCTTTGTTTCTTCTCTCAGATTTAATGCTTCTTGCACAGATATTTTCTCATCTTGCTTGCCTCCTTCGCACACAAACCACACTCTGCTCGAGTCTCAGATACGCTCGCAAACCCGTAGGCTCTGCTTGCAGATTTTTTTTGCTCTCTCTCGGATTGCAGTTGGATCGTCGCCTAGCAACCTTTCCAGCCAATAGAACGACAGCCTCGGAAAGGGTGCGCTTGTTTAACCCTACTGAGTGTGCCTGTGCTACTACGCCACTTATAAGAGCGTCAGCTGAAACTGCTATTTACAGTAGTTTTGTGGCTGATTGTTGTTTCAAAATAGAAAACCTGGTTTCATTATTTAGTTATGCCCTGGATTTTTTAGCGTTTATGGACGCTACGTCGCTACTTGATCAAAGCAATAACGTCACTACAGGAAAGTTACTTGATAAATAAAGCAGCGACGCTACGGTCAAGCTACTGGAACATGTAGTTAAACTAATAGCTTCGCTACATGTAGCGGCGCTACTGCCCATCACTGATTATGGGACGCCTGTAAAGCTTTCCTGAGAGGAAAATTAATAGCAAAATCCCCCCTTTTAAAAAAACTAGGCAAGAAAAATTTAATAATTTGGAAGGTGAACTGGCTGAACTAGAGAAAAAACATAAAAACAAAGTAGATATAGAAACTTTATCAAAAATGAAAGAAATCAGAGAGGAAATTAAAGCTACAGTGTGTAATAATTACAGGGATATAAAGTCAGAAATTTAATATATTATACATAACTATGTTATTTATCATCACCTATGAGCTCAGCCTTTTAACCATAATATTTGCGTTGCCTTAGAATTCGTTATTTATAATTACATAGGAGCGGGTCTCGCAGCCATGGAGGCAGACATCTTTGCGCTACGGCAAGCGCAGAGGCAACAAACTAGCGATTGCGAGATCTCCCATTACGCTCGAAAATAACTACGGCAAGTTGAGAGAGATGAACTGAGACGGTGCTGAACAGTAGATGGCAGTATTATGCCTGAGAAGTATTTAGTCTGCCTGAAACCAAAGAAGAAGAAGAAGCAGGTATACTGCGCCTCAGTAACAAGAAAGGTGAACAAGGCGGCAGGCGTGAGTGACTTTGCAAACTGTTTGGCACTGTGTGGCCAAACATCAGACGAATGGAGGATCATGCCTACTCTGTATCACAACGAAAAGCGGCGGACACCGAACCCCCGTCATCTAAGAAGCGGAAACACGACGAGAATAAACGCAAGCGTGACAAGAAAGGACAAAAAACACGGATCAACATTGGCACGGCATTTACACGATGGAAGTCACTGATGGAGGAAAAAGGTTTTCAAAGTGACGCTCAAGTTGCCAGTTTTCTCTTGGACAGGTAATTAATCCTACACACACAATTGTCTAATATCACTGCAGTTTTTGGAGTACAGGATGCTCAGACCTGTCTAAAACAATAACATGCTGCGTGATGATGCTGTTACTCTCCAGTATACTTATTCAGCAACGTCCCTGACGTTTCACAGGTAATGATTCAGTAATTTTCTGTAAAATAATTTTCTGGATATATACCTCGGTTACTTCTCTCCGGCTCCTTTGGAGATCTTCAAGCCTTTCCTCCTCTGCTCTAGTCACACTGCTGGCACCCCTCCCTCGCCTGGCCCTAGCTGCACGCCCACCCAGGCCTCTCTGCCCTTGCCCTCTTCCTCTCCCTCATCCTCGCCTTGTAACCCCCGTGCCACAAACAAGACTTGGACTCTGTAAACGGGGAATATACACTATATTGCCAAAAGTATTTGCTCACCTGCCTTGACTCACATATGAGCTTAAGTGACATCCCGTTCCTAATCCATAGGGTTCAATATGACGTCGGTCCACCCTTTGCAGCTAGAACAGCTTCAACTCTTCTGGGAAGGCTGTCCACAAGGTTTAGGAGTGTGTTTATGGGAATTTTTGACCATTCTTCCAGAAGCGCATTTGTGAGGTCGCACACTGATGTTGGACGAGAAGGCCTGGCTCTCAGTCTCCGCTCTAATTCATCCCAAAGGTGTTCTATCGGGTTGAGGTCAGGACTCTGTGCAGGCCAGTCAAGTTCATCCACACCAGACTCTGTCATCCATGTCTTTATGGACCTTGCTTTGTGCACTGGTGCACAGTCATGTTGGAAGAGGAAGGGGCCAGCTCCAAACTGTTCCCACAAAGTTGGGAGCATGGAATTGTCCAAAATGTCTTGGTATGCTGAAGCATTCAGAGTTCCTTTCACTGGAACTAAGGGGCCAAGCCCAGCTCCTGAAAAACAACCCCACACCATAATCCCCCCTCCACCAAACTTTACACTTGGCACAATGCAGTCAGACAAGTACCGTTCTCCTGGCAACCGCCAAACCCAGACCCGTCCATCAGATTGCCAGATGGAGAAGCGCGATTCGTCACTCCAGAGAACGCGTCTCCACTGCTCTAGAGTCCAGTGGCGGCGTGCTTTACACCACCGCATCCGACGCTTTGCATTGCACTTGGTGATGTATGGCTTGGATGCAGCTGCTCGACCATGGAAACCCATTCCATGAAGCTCTCTGCGCACTGTTCTTGAGCTAATCTGAAGGCCACATGAAGTTTGGAGGTCTGTAGTGATTGACTCTGCAGAAAGTTGGCGACCTCTTCGCATCCGCTGACCCCGCTCCGTCAGTTTACGTGGCCTACCACTTCGTGGCTGAGTTGCTGTCGTTCTCAAACACTTCCATTTTCTTATAATACAGCTGACAGTTGACTGTGGAATATTTAGGAGCGAGGAAATTTCACGACTGGATTTGTTGCACAGGTGGCATCCTATCACAGTTCCACGCTGGAATTCACTGAGCTCCTGAGAGCGACCCATTCTTTCACAAATGTTTGTAAAAACAGTCTGCATGCCTAGGTGCTTGAATTTATACACCTGTGGCCATGGAAGTGATTGGAACACCTGATTCCAATAATTTGGATGGGTGAGCAAATACTTTTGGCAATATAGTGTATATTCTTCCAGCGAACACAATCTCACTGTTAAACTAATGACTACAATTACTTCGTCTGTTTATATCACCATGCAAAGCAGATCACCAAAACGTCACAACGACGTAGAAAAAATAACGGGTATATTTATTATCTAAAGTCTACATGAAATCTATACCCTACACAGACTAATGAAATACTATCTGTAAAATTATCTATGTAAACAAACCTCATCACTTGAGAAGGTAGGTGATTCCGAAGTCGTGGAAGACATTTTGTCCCGTAACGCTCGCCGTACTGTTGGGGGGGAGAAGCGGTGGGGGGGAGATGTTCATGTTGCTGCAGTCTGCAGTCTGGACGTTAGATGTCGCTGAAAATTACACACTGTAGCTTTAATCAAGAACTACTGTCCAATATACAGAAGAAACTTCTATTTCTAAGACAGAGTTACTATGAAATAGGCCCAAAGTCATCAAAATTTCTAGCATACAGACTAAAAAAACAACAGGAGGAAAGAACTATATACAAAATCAGAGAACCAATAAGCAAAAAATGTCAGGATCCCAGTTTTTGTGTTCGTCTGTTTGTCTTGTATTTTGTGTTTCTCCCTTCCACCACCAGGAGGCGCCTGGCTCCGGTTCGCCTCCTCACACACCTGCAAGCTGTTGCCTCATCACCGGACTGCTCTTAAGCTGCTGGTTGCCACTACTTCGATGCCAGAGTGTTTGCCAGTTTGGGGTACTCTAGCCAAGCCTTGTTTATTCTGAGTCTAATCTGAGTTTTGGCATTTTGAGTTTTTGTCCTCTAGCCAAGCTGAGATCACATTGAGTTTTACCGAGCGCTTGTTTCTCCCTGAAACTCAACTTTGTTTGTTCTTTGCCTTTCGGCAGGAAGCCTTCCTGCAAACTGGACCTTTTCGAACCGCCTTCTCCCAAGTGGGATCAACTGAGTCTTACACTGAGCGACGGATTCCAAACAGGAGGTTTGGATCTAGCCACCTTTGAGCACGCTGAGATCACTCTCTGAGAAGGGAAGTCCTCTTCACCACGACCCGTTCAAGTACCACAGGAAAACGTGGCAACCAGCGGCTGCATTATTCCACTCTGTCCGAGTGCTGGGTAAACCCTGTTCTGCCCTCCAACGAATCAAACAAACTCTGGAAGACCAACGCACAGACTGGAGTCTACGTGTCTCTTCTTCTCTGGAAATGTGAGTGGCAACAAATCCTCTCCTTCAAGATTAACCACTCCAATTTCCCTCTCAGCCTGAATCTAACAGTCTGTCTTCCTCTCGTCTTCCAGTTCCCGGCCGTGTTGGGATCCAGAGGCCTGCCCACCAGAGGGCGCCATGGATCCCTTCCTGAGGGCTTGTGCTCACCTGCAACACCTGTCTTTCATCTCCTCATCAGCCTTGGGCCTACTTAAGGAGGAGGACACTAACACTCCAGCGCCAGAGTGTTTGCCAGTAACGGTTAGCAAAACCTGAGCCAACCTGCCTGTCTGAGTCTTCTGACTTTTTATGATCCAAGCCTGATCCTGTTTCCCCTTTCTGTCTCACAGATATAACCTGCCTGACTACCAGTAACTCTGGAGCGTTATCTCTGCTGTGATCTGCCTGCCTGTTCTCTGTTGAACTCTGGAGGGCCTCTTCTGTCAGTATCTGCCTGCCCGCCCTCAGAGGAAAACTAGGAGAGAGACTCTGTCTGTGATCTGCCTGCAAGCACACAGTAAGCCCTGCACTCTGACCGTCTCAACCCAGCTCTCAGGAGAGAGAGAAAGAACCAAACCTGGAGTCTGCCAGCCTGCACTCTGACCGCATCTGCCAGCCCTCAGCCCTCGGTCTGCCAACTGCCTCTGGATCCACAAGGTTCCCCCCCTCTCTGCAGCTCTGCTCATCTCCAGATCAGCGGTGAACCTATTCCAGATCAGTCTCCCTAACCCAGGACCTGTTTTAATTATTTTTACATTCCTTATAAATAAGCCTTTGAACTTTTCTCCTGCCTCCGAGTGATCTGCATATGGGCTAGGTTCTATAACCCATCATGACAGGCCGAGCAGAGTTTGGAGGAACTCTGCACCGAACTCAAAAACATTCTTCAATAAAACCTGTTGAACTTTTACTCTGCGTCTCTCTGTTTGGCTTCACTGCATGTGGGTCCGAGCCTTAGATAAAATCATGACAAAAAAGTTACCTATAAAAGTACAGAAATAAGAAAATGCTTTGAGAAATACTACCAAAATCTATATGCTCCAAAAGAACAAGAAGGAATGGACGAAACCAATACAATACTGAATGAACTACAGCTGCCTACTGTAACGTGTGAACAAAATGAAGCTCTGACCAACAATATAACAGCTCAAGAAATTGAAAAAGCAATAAACAAATTAAAACTTAGCAAATCACCAGGACCGGATGGATTTAATGCTGACTGGTATAAGATCTACTTAAAAGAAATGTCTCCTGTCCTTTCGAGAACATTTAATTGGGTTCTAAACGGGGGACAAATTCCTCCCTCCTGGAGGGAAACAATGATAACAGTTATACCAAAAGAAGGCAAAGGCAAACTAGACTGTTCAAATTACCGCCCAATTAGTCTCCTTAACCAACATTATAAAATCTTTACATCCATATTAGCCAAAAGATTAGAGCATATCCTCGCAGACATAATAAATTTAGATCAGACAGGGTTCATAAAGAAGAGACGAACCAGAGACAATATTAGGAGAACTCTAAACGTGATCAATCATATTAAGAAGACTGACAAACAAGCAATAATTCTGGGGCTAGATGCACAAAAAGCATTCGATACAGTGGACTGGTCATTTTATTTAGAGTTTTATCCAAATTCGCCTTTTCCAATAAACTTATAAAAATAATTCAGGAACTGTACAGCAAACCTACAGGTAAGATTCGGATAAATGGGGGTTATCAGAAAAAATAAAAATTGAGCAGGGGTGCAGACAAGGATGCTCCATGTCCCCACTACTATTCGCCATATTTATTGAACCACTAGATCAATGGATCAGGCAAAGCGCTAAAGTTCACGGCATAAAGATAAATCATAAAGAACAAAAACTAGCACTGTTTGCGGATGATATTCTAATCTACCTGGCAAGACCCCGGGAATCCCTCCCAGAACTACATAAAACTTTGTTGGAATACGAGAAACTATCTGGTTACAAACTGAATTCTCACAAATCCCAGGTCTTGACGTTCAAATATTCACCTAACAATATTGACAAAGAAAACTTCAAAATAAACTGGGATATGGATTCAATGATATACTTGGGAGTGACCATTCCTAAAGACCTAAGGAATATTGTCTCAGCAAATTACGACCCATTAATGACTAAAATAAAAAATGTCATTTCCAGGTGGGGCCTACTGCCTTATCTGGGTCTCATGCAAAGAGTGGAAGCCATCAAAATGATGATGTTGCCAAAACTATTATATTTTTTTCAGACATTACCAGCTGATCGACCTAAATCTATGTTTCAAGGAATTGACAAACTGATTTCAAGATTTATTTGGCAAGGAAAACAGCCAAGGACTAGATTTAAAACTCTACAGTTGAGTAAAAATAAAGGTGGCCTCTCCCTCCCAAACATGAGTAATTATTACAAAGCAGCACAAATAAATCCATTGGTGGAAATGTGCGACTCCTCCTACACAGCAAAATGGAAGGAGATTGAATGTACAATTAATGGTTTCCCTCTGCAAGCAGCAATTGGAAATACAGACTTAATAAAAGACCTGAAAGAACTCAATCCATGTTCAGATACAGCACTCTAAACCTGGTCAAAATTAGTCAAAGAAAATAAAGAGTCTTGTTTACCAATCAGATGGATAGCATATGATAAAGATTTTACCCCAAATAAAACAGACAACACCTTTAAAAAATGGATAGAAAATGGCTTAATAAAATACAATGATTTATATCATAAAGGCTGCCTGAGAACCTTTCAAGACGTTAAACAAAAATATAATCTTGATGATAGAGATTTCTTTCGTTATCTACAAACCACTACTTAGAAAAAACAAATAAAGACGAACCAGACAGAACATTTGTTGGCATTTTGAATATCTTTTTAAAATCATATCAGTCAACCCCCGTGGATAAACTAACATCCAAAATGTATAACTAAGGGGGGGGGGGGTACATTATATATCAAGGAGAAATGGGACAAGGAATGGGGACACCAAATTCACATAGAAGAATGGTTAGATATTTTGAATAACTGTTGGAAGTGTACATCATCACTAACGTATAGAGAATTTGCTTGGAAGACTGTTACACGCTTCTTCAGGACACCGGCTCAGAGGGGCAAAAATGCAGATAGAGCATGTTGGAGGTTATGTGGGTCGAATCAATCTGGCCATTTCCATATCTTATGCAGCTGTCCAAAACTACTTTCTTACTGGGAAAAAAATAAACAAAGTGTGGAGACAGTAACTGGGAATAATTTTGTCCTGAACTTTGAGACCATGGTCCTGGGGAAACGTCCAAACTGTGTAAAAGGATTCTATAAAACATATGTTCAACATAATGCTAATTGCCAGCAAAAAGCAATCACTCGGAAATGGATGATTGATTCAATTCAATTCAGTTTATTTATAAAGCGCCAAATTCACAACACATGTCATCTCAAGGCACTTTACAGTTCAACCAGATCATCCAGTCAGATTGATACAAAGTTTTCTATCTAAGGAAAAACAGTTGATTGCATCGATTAATTGACTCAAATACAATCCCTCACACTAAGCATGCTTGTAGCGACAGTGGAGAGGAAAAACTCCCTTTTAACAGGAAGAAACCTCCAGCAGAACCAGGCTCAGTGTGAGCGGCCATCTGCTGAGGCCGACTGGGGTTCAAGGAGACAGAAGCAGAGATACAAAAGGCAGCTGTAGAAGGTGACCCCGTCCAGGAAACACACAGCCAGGCAGACAAGCTCCAGGCCAGCTCCCATGCCAGAGGACGAAGAGAGCACATCCAGTTAGTCACCGAATGAAGCTACTATGAGAAAAAGCAGAGAGAGCAGAACGCTAGAGATTGGACTAACAGATCCTTCAGAGTGGGAGAATAGAGATAGAATGATGAAAAAGGGGTCCCTATGTCCTCCAGCAGTCTAAGCCTATAGCAGCATAACTATAGAGATAGCTCAGGATAACCTGAGCCACTCTAACTATAAGCTTTATCAAAAAGGAAAGTTTTAAGCCTAGCCTTAAAAGTAGACAGGGTGTCTGCCTCACGGACTAAAACTGGTAGTTGGTTCCACAGGAGAGGAGCCTGATAACTAAAAGATCTGCCTCCCATTCTACTTTTAGAAATTCTAGGAACCACTAGTAAACCTGCAGATTGAGAGCGAAGTGCTCTGTTAGGAACATAAGGAACAATCAGATCTCTGATATCAGATGGAGCTTGGCCATTTAAGGCTTTATATGTGAGAAGGAGGATTTTAAATTCTATTCTGGATTTAACAGGAAGCCAATGAAGAGAAGCCAGGATAGGAGAGATATGATCTCTCTTTTTCATTTTCATCAGAACTCTGGCTGCAGCATTTTGGATCAGCTGAAGGCTTTTAACTACAGTTTGTGGACTTCCTGATAGTAAAGAATTACAATAGTCCAGCCTTGAAGTAACAAATGCATGGACTAGTTTCTCAGCATCACCCCTGGACAGGAGATTTCTAATTTTTGCAATATTCCTCAGATGAAAGAAGGAAATTCTAGAAACCTCTTTGATATGGGATTTAAATGACAGGTCCTGATCAAAAACAACACCAAGATTTTTTACTTTATTATCTGAAATCAGTTTAATCCCATCCAAATGAAGTGACTGGCTAATCAGTTTCTTTTGCAAAGACTCTGGTCCAAAGACTATAACTTCTGTTTTGACTGCATTCAGAAGGAGAAAGTTAAGAGTCATCCAGGTTTTTATGTCTTCAGACATGCCTGTAATCTATGTAATAGGTTAGCTTCATCTGGATTATAGACAGATATAGCTGGGTATCATCAGCATAACAGTGAAAATTAATCCCATGCTGTCTAATAATTCTACCGATTGGGAGCATGTATAAAGTAAAGAGAATTGGTCCTAGCACTGATCCCTGTGGTACTCCACAGGTAACCTTTGAGCATTTTGAAGATCTGTCATTAACATGAACAAACTGAATTCGATCAGATAGATAAGATTTAAACCAGTCTAGTGCTGTTCCTTTAATTCCAACAAAATATTCAAGTCTTTCTAAAAGAATATTATGATCAACTGTATCAAATGCAGCACTAAGATCCAACAGGACGAGCACAGATACAAGTCCATTATCTGAGTCCATGAGAATATCATTAGTGACTTTCACCAGAGCTGTTTCAGTGCTATGATGAGCTCTAAAGCCAGATTGAAACTCTTCAAAAAGTTCGTTATGGTGTAAGTGATCGCAAACTTGTTTGGTAACTACTTTCTCAAGAATTTTAGATAAGAAAGGAAGATTGGATATAGGTCTATAATTGACTAAGTCATCTGGGTGAAGAGACGGTTTCTTAAGCAGAGGTTTAATTACAGCAACCTTAAAAGCTTTAGGTACATATCCCTGTAACAGAGATAGATTAATCACATCTAAAACTGAGGAGGAGATCAAAGGGAATACCTCCTTAAATAACCTGGTTGGAACTGGATCTAACATACAAGTTGAAGGCTTAGATGAAGACAATAATTTTGCTAATTCAGAAAGTTCAACTGGATCAAAGCAGTCTAAACCCGGTTCAGATTCCATGACTACCTCAGGTACAATCGCGGATAGAGGAGTGCTTATGATCTTATTTTTAATAAGATCAATCTTATTTATAAAGAATCCCATGAATTCATTGCTGCTAAGAGCAGGTGGAATGGATGGTTCAACAGAGCTATGGCTCTGGGTGAGTTTGGCAAATGTATTAAAAAGAAATCTAGGATTATTCTTATTCTCCTCTATTAATGAGGAGAAGTATGCTGCTCTTGCTTTACAAAGGGTCCTCTTATACAGCAGTAGACTATTTTTCCAGACTAGGAAGGACTCCCGCAGGCCTGTGGAGCAATATTTTCTCTCCAGTTTCCTAGCATTTTGCTTCAAAGTGCGCAGCTCTGCATTAAACCAAGCAGCAAGCTTTCTATTTTTAACGGTTTTCATTTTAAAAGGAGCTGTGTTGTCTAAGGCAGTACGCAGAGAACTAGCAACCCCATCAACAAAATCATCAACCTGTGAAGGGGAATAAGCTAAGCTTTTGCACTCTGCAGCACTGCTCAGCGACACAGAGGAGAGAGAAGGTGAAGCAGATTCTTTAAAATGTATAACTGCACTATCTGATAGAGATCTACTAAAATGTAACCTTCTTTTGGGGGAGGAGAACTCTGTTAAAGTAATCCTGAAGGTTATTAGAAATTGGTCAGAGAGGACAGGGTTGTGAGGAAATACTGTTATTTCTTCACATTCTATGCCGTATGTCAGCACAAGATCCAAAGTATGAAGATGAGAATGTGTGGGACTATTCACATTTAGAACAAAGCCAATAGTGTCTAAGATAGCATTAAAGGCTGCTCTTAAGCTATCGCCTCCAAAACCCTGACCACCCAGGGTGCAGACCAGGAAGCAGAGTTGTAGTTTAACACACATCTCTGCAGCTTCTCTACTGTTACCCACTCTTTACTCCATCCAGACAGTGTCTTGCCCACGACCAAAATCTAATAAATTAGCAAAGATTCCCAAAGGAGTAAATCATGATAATCTAATTAAAATCAAAATAACTCAAATTGGGGAAAAAGTTAAAACAATTAAATGTGGTCTGTTTAACATAAGATCGCTTTCCTCTAAAAGTCTACTAGTTAATGACTTGATTTGTGATAATCACATTGACTTGTTTTGCCTTACAGAAACCTGGCTGCAGCAAGAGGATTATGTGAGCATAAATGAGGCAACTCCTTCAAGCTATTTAAATTTTCACATCCCCAGAAGTTCTGGGCGAGGAGGAGGAGTAGCAACAATCTTCCAGTCTGACTTACTGATTACTCCCAAAACAGTTAATACCTACAACTCTTTTGAACATTTAACCCTTAATTTCCCTGATCCAAATTTCAAGGCAAGAAAACCTCTTCTTTTTGTAACTTTGTATCGTCCACCAGGTCCTTACTCTGAATTTTTAGATGAGTTTTCAGAGTTCCTTTCTGATTTGGTATTAAATACTGACAGGGTCATCATAGTGGGAGATTTTAACATCCATGCTGACATTGAAGGCGATAGCTTAAGAGCAGCCTTTAATGCTATCTTAGACACTATTGGCTTTGTTCAAAATGTGAATAGTCCCACGCATTCTCATCTTCATACTTTGGATCTTGTGCTGACATACGGCATAGAATGTGAAGAAATAACAGTATTTCCTCACAACCCTGTCCTCTCTGACCACTTTCTAATAACCTTCAGGATTACTTTAACAGAGTTCTCCTCGCCCAAAAGAAGGTTCAATTTTAGTAGATCTTTATCAGATAGTGCAGTTATAAATTTTAAAGAATCTGCTTCACTTTCTCTCTCCTCTGTGTCACTGAGCAGTGCTGCAGAGTGCAAAAGTTTAGCTTATTCCCCTTCACAGGTTGATGATTTTGTTGATGGGGTTGCTAGTTCTCTGCGTATTGCCTTAGACAACGCAGCTCCTTTGAAAATGAAAACCGTTAAAAATAGAAAGCTTGCTCCTTGGTTTAATGCAGAGCTGCGTACTTTGAAGCAAAATGCTAGGAAACTGGAGAGAAAATATCGCTCCACAGGCCTGCGAGAGTCCTTCCTAGTCTGGAAAAATGGTTTACTGCTGTATAAGAGGACCCTTTGTAAAGCAAGAGCAGCATACTTCTCCTCATTAATAGAGGAGAATAAGAATAATCCTAGATTTCTTTTTAATACAGTTGCCAAACTCACCCAGAGCCATAGCTCTGTTGAACCGTCCATTCCACCTGCTCTTAGCAGCAATGACTTTATGGGATTCTTTATAAATAAGATTGATCTTATTAAAAATAAGATCATAAGCACTCCTCTATCCGCGATTGTACCTGAGGTAGTCATGGAATCTGAACTGGGTTTAGACTGCTTTGATCCAGTTGAACTCTCTGAATTAGCAAAATTATTGTCTTCATCTAAGCCTTCAACTTGTATGTTAGATCCAGTTCCAACCAGGTTATTTAAGGAGGTATTCCCTTTGATCTCCTCCTCCATTTTAGATGTGATTAATCTATCTCTGTTACAGGGATATGTACCTAAAGCTTTTAAGGTTGCTGTAATTAAACCTCTGCTTAAGAAACCGTCTCTTGACCCAGATGACTTGGTCAATTATAGACCTATATCCAATCTTCCTTTCTTATCCAAAATTCTTGAGAAAGTAGTTGCCAAACAAGTTTGCGATCACTTCCACCATAATGAACTTTTTGAAGAGTTTCAGTCTGGCTTTAGAGCTCATCATAGCACTGAAACAGCTCTGGTGAAAGTCACTAATGATATTCTCATGGCCTCAGATAATGGACTTGTATCTGTGCTCGTCCTGTTGGATCTTAGTGCTGCATTTGATACAGTTGACCATAATATTCTTTTAGAAAGACTTGAATATTTTGTTGGAATTAAAGGAACAGCACTAGACTGGTTTAAATCTTATCTATCTGATCGAATTCAGTTTGTTCATGTTAATGATAGATCTTCAACACGCTCAAAGGTTACCTGTGGAGTACCACAGGGATCAGTGCTAGGACCAATTCTCTTTACTTTATACATGCTCCCAATTGGTAGAATTATTAGACAGCATGGGATTAATTTCCACTGTTATGCTGATGATACCCAGCTATATCTGTCTATAAATCCAGATGAAGCTAACCCATTACATAGATTACAGGCATGTCTTGAAGACATAAAAACCTGGATGACTCTTAACTTTCTGCTTCTGAATGCAGACAAAACAGAAGTTATAGTCTTTGGACCAGAGTCTCTGAAAAAGAAACTGATTAGCCAGTCACTTCATTTGGATGGGATTAAACTGATTTCAGATAATAAAGTAAAAAATCTTGGTGTTGTTTTTGATCAGGACCTGTCATTTAAATCCCACATCAAAGAGGTTTCTAGAATTTCCTTCTTTCATCTGAGGAACATTGCAAAAATTAGAAATCTCCTGTCCAGGGGTGATGCTGAGAAACTAGTCCATGCATTTGTTACTTCAAGGCTGGACTATTGTAATTCTTTACTATCAGGAAGTCCACAAACTGTAGTTAAAAGCCTTCAGCTGATCCAAAATCCTGGCTTCTCTTCATTGGCTTCCTGTTAAATCAAGAATAGAATTTAAAATCCTCCTTCTCACATATAAAGCCTTAAATGGCCAAGCTCCATCTTATATCAGAGATCTGATTGTTCCTTATGTTCCTAACAGAGCACTTCGCTCTCAATCTGCAGGTTTACTAGTGGTTCCTAGAATTTCTAAAAGTAGAATGGGAGGCAGATCTTTTAGTTATCAGGCTCCTCTCCTGTGGAACCAACTACCAGTTTTAGTCCGTGAGGCAGACACCCTGTCTACTTTTAAGGCTAGGCTTAAAACTTTCCTTTTTGATAAAGCTTATAGTTAGAGTGGCTCAGGTTATCCTGAGCTATCTCTATAGTTATGCTGCTATAGGCTTAGACTTTTGGAGGACATAGGGACCCCCATTTCATCATTCTGCTTCATTCTCTCTCTGTTCTCCTATTCTGCAGAATCTCTTAGTTCAATCTCTAACCTTCTGCTCTCTCTGCTTTTCCTCAGAGTAGCTTTGCCTCGTCTGTTCCTGTTTGGCTGTGACGTCATCCTGGAAAGAAACATCAGCTGTGCTGCTTCTATCAACACCCTTGTTTATAGATGTTGGAGATCGGCCTGTTTTCCAGTGTGGTCCTGTTTCTCTGACCGTGACTGAGTGGATGTGCTTTCTTCGTCCTCTGGCATGGGAGCTGCCTTGGAGCTCGTCTGCCTGGCTGTGTGTTTCCTGGACGGGGCCGCCTTTTACAGCTGCTTTTTGTATCTCTGCTTCTGTCTCCTTGAACCCCAGTCGGCCTCGGCAGATGGCCGCTCACACTGAGCCTGGTTCTGCTGGAGGTTTCTTCCTGTTAAAAGGGAGTTTTTCCTCTCCACTGTCGCTACAAGCATGCTTAGTGTGGGGGATTGTATTTGAGTCAATGAGTCAGTGCAATCAACTGGTTTTCCTTGGATAGAAAACTTTGTATCAATTTGATCTGGTTGAACTGTAAAGTGCCTTGAGATGACATGTGTTGTGAATTTGGCGCTATATAAATAAACTGAATTGAATTGAATTGAATGTCAGCATGGATGTTAAAATCTCCCACTATGATGACCCTGTCAGTGTTTAATACCAAATCAGAAAGGAACTCTGAAAACTCATCTAAAAATTCAGAGTAAGGACCTGGTGGACGATACAAAGTTACAAAAAGAAGAGGTTTTCTTGCTTTGAAATTTGGATCAGGGAAATTAAGGGTTAAATGTTCAAAAGAGTTGTAGGTATTAACTGTTTTGGGAGTAATCAGTAAGTCAGACTGAAAGATTGTTGCTACTCCTCCTCCTCGCCCAGAACTTCTGGGGATGTGAAAATTTAAATAGCTTTAAGGAGTTGCCTCATTTATGCTCACATAATCCTCTTGCTGCAGCCAGGTTTCTGTAAGGCAACATAAGTCAATGTGATTATCACAAATCAAGCCATTAACTAGAAGAATTTTAGAGGAAAGAGATCTTATGTTTAACAGACCACATTTAATTGTTTTAACTTTTTCCACAATTGGAGTTATTTTGATTTTAATTAGATTATCATGATTTACTCCTTTGGGAATCTTTGCTAATTTATTAGATTTTGGTCGTGGGCAAGACACTGTCTGGATGGAGTAAAGAGTGGGTAACAGTAGAGAAGCTGCAGAGATGTGTGTTAAACTACAACTCTGCTTCCTGGTCTGCACCCTGGGTGGTCAGGGTTTTGGAGGACTAATAAATGTGGCCAGATTCCTAGAAAGAAGAGCTGCACCATCCAAAGTGGGATGGATGCCGTCTCTCCGAATCAGACCAGGCTTTCCCCAAAAGGATTGCCAATTATTAATGTAGCCCACGTTGTTTTCAGGACACCACCTAGACAACCAGCCGTTGAATGACGACATGCGGCTAAACATGTCATCACTGGTCATATCATATAACTAACGCTTTTTGTGAACAGATCAACTTTGCATTTTATATGTTGTTCTTAATAAAAATTTCAATAAAAAAATAATAATTAATAAAAATGAAATAAAAAAAACTAACCCAAAAATGTCCATGTTAAAGAAGACTTTTTCTTTTATTGCCATTAGCTGTCAGACTTGGAATAACAGATGTTTTTATGATCCTGTCTGCATAAAACTACATGAACATTTCAGTGTCTCAGGAGAGAGGCTGGGAATCACAGAAACACTTTTCCTATGGAGAGCCATTTTATTCAACATTAGATCAATAAAAAAAGAATTAATCCACTAAATAAGTACATTTCTACACTAAATGACAAAAAGGTGTTTTAAAAATAAATTAGTTTATTTTGTCATCTATTTACTGCAAGGTTGATTTATGTTTTATCTATCTACCTGCCTGCCTATCAAGATTACTTTTATTTTACTATATATTTATTAAAAAATCCCTTTATTGTCCCACAATAGAGAAATTTATCTCTGCATTTAACCCATCGCCTTGGGGAGCAGTTGGCTGCCATTAGCGGTGCCCAGGGAGCAGTGTGGGGGTAAGGGTCTTGCTCAGGGACCCAGAGTGGCAGTCCGTGGGCATCGAACCGGGAACTTGCAACCTTCTCAGAGCACAGAGCTCTGCTCTAACCACTAGACCACCACTATTTATCTGATAAAAACTATTTATTAACATAAGAATATTGTCAGGGCTCCTGTCTGTGTGTTTGTTTTTGTGTTTGTCTCCCTTCCACCAACAGGAGGCGCCTGGTTCCGGTTTGCCTCCTCACACACCTGCTGTCGGTTACCTCATTAACGGAGTGCTCTTAAGCTGCTTATTGCCACTACCTCGAGGCCAGAGTGTTTGCCAGTTTTTGGTAAGCTGAGTTTTCGGTGAGTTAGACTGAGTTCTTGTCTCCCTGAGTTTTAACTTAGTTCTTGTCTTTGCCTCTCGGCAGGAAGTCATCCTGCAAACTGGACCTTTTCGCACCTCCTCTCCCAGGAGGGATCATCTGAGCCTTAAACTGAGCCACGGATGCAAACAGGAGGTTTGGATCCAGTCTCCTTTGAGGACGTTGAAATTACTCTCTGAGCAAGGGAATCATCTTCACCACGACCCGTTCAAGTACAGCAGGAAATCTGAGTGGCAATCAGCGTCTTCATTCCCATACACCGTCCGAGTTCTGGGTAAACCCTGTTCCGCCCTCCATCGAGTCAGACAAACTCTGGAAAACCAACACACAGATTGGAGTCAAGGATCCTTCACTTCTCTGGAAACGTGAGTCAACAACCAGATCCTCTGCTTCAAAATTCAAATTTCCCACTGAGCCTGAACTAACAGTCTGTCTTCCCGGCCGAGCACAGTTCAGAGAGACTCTGAACCCAGCTTAACATCTTCAATAAAACCCGTCAAACTTTTCATCCGTGTCTCTCTGTTTGGTTTCACTGCATGTGGGTCCGAGCCTTAGATAAAATCATGACAAATATATTCATTTATTCTCAGATTTTAAGAATACATTATTTATGATGGTTTTCTTCTTGATTGATATGAAAAATAAAATTACTTTACTTAAAGCTAGAGTGTGTAATTTTCAGCAACATCTAATGTCCAGACTGCAGACTGCAGCAACATGAACATCTCCCCCCCACCGCTTCTCCCCCCCAACAGTACGGCGAGCGTTACGGGACAAAATGTCTTCCACGCCGTCCGCATCACCTACCTTCTCAAGTGATGAGGTTTGTTACATAGATAATTTTACAGATAGTATTTCATTAGTCTGTGTAGGGTATAGATTTCATGTAGACTTAAGATAATAAATATACCCATTATTTTTTCTACACCGTTGTGACGTTTTGGCGATCTCGCAATCGCTAGTTTGTTGGCTCTGCGCTGCCGTAGCGCAAAGATGTCTGCCTCCATGGCTGCGAGACCCGCTCCTATGTAATTATAAATAACGAATTCTAAGGCAACGCAAATATTAAGGTTAAGAGGCTGAGCTCGTAGATGATGATAAATAACATAGTTATGTATAATATATTACATTTCTGACTGTATATCCCTGTAATTATTACACACTGTAGCTTTAACAAAATAAAAATATGATTATTTACAGATAAATAAACCTTGAAATAAATACATAAAAATCAAAAAGATAAATCTTAAAATGACAAAATGAACAAAAAAGTGTATTTTAGATTACAATGATTGGATTAAAATTGATCACAAATTTATTAATGACAGTATTTATTTCTTTAATTTTGAATTAAAAGGTTCTCCATAAATTCATGACCTGCTGAAAAAGCAGTTAGCAATTTCTTTTTGAACTTTGACCTTTGGACCTTCCATGCTTATGGACATAGACATATTATATATAAATAAGAGCCTATATATATATATATGTATAAATATATATATATATATATATATATATATATATATATATATATATATATATATATATATTAGTGCTGTCAATCGATTAAATTTTTTAATCGCGATTAATCGCATCAATGCCTGAGTTAACTCGCGATTAATCGCATTTTAATCGCACATTTTTTTCCTGATTGAAAATCATTTAAATACTCTCGATGACATACAAAAAAATACATACAGGCTAGGTTTGTGCCAATGTTCTTTTTTTAAAATGAAAACAGGTCACAGATACTGATTTATGCCATAGAAACATATGGCAAGAAGATGGGGAGGCATGTAGCAAAAAATAACAAATATGTAGGCAAAAAAAAGGCCCTGAAAACAGGCTGATGTAAAAGACAGTCTTTACAGTTAATACAGTCTTTTGAACAAAGACAAGCATTTTACCCTACTGCTATAAAATTTAGTAGAGTTAACATTAGATGTTAATTAACCAAGGTAATAATGAACAATTTTCAATCAATACATCAAAATCAATAGACCGACATCACTAGATGAAGGTAGTCTATGCTCTCTAGAAAGTTACTTTTCAGCCTCTTAACAAAAATGAGAACACACACACACCCACTCACCCACACACAGACACACCCACCCACACACACACACACGCGATACCGACCTGTTGCGTACACAGACGGCAAGAGTGCTGCTACGAGATTCCATTTCACCTCAGTAATCAGTTTTCTCAGCGTATTTCAGGTTGCTACTACACTCAACTTGTTTGTTGGTGGTGGGGCTTAAAGAAAGGCACTAGCGTCACCCAGTGTATGAGCGTCTTTTTCCCTTGAGGAGCTCCGCTCTAGAAGCCTATGAGAAATGCATAGACTGGGGGAAAATAGCCCCGCCTTCCCGCAGGCTGCAGCGGGATGTACTTGGAAAAATTGTACCATAAAACCACATAGCGTTAATCTCACGTTAAAAAAATTATCGCCGTTAAAATGGCCTCGCGTTAACGCGTTAATAACGCGATAATTTTGACAGCACTAATATATATATATATATATATATATATATATATATATATATATATATATATATATATATATATATATATATATATATATATATATATATATATATATATATATATGTATAATATATATACACTATATTGCCAAAAGTATTTGCTCACCTGCCTTGACTCACATATGAGCTTAAGTGACATCCCGTTCCTAATCCATAGGGTTCAATATGACGTCGGTCCACCCTTTGCAGCTAGAACAGCTTCAACTCTTCTGGGAAGGCTGTCCACAAGGTTTAGGAGTGTGTTTATGGGAATTTTTGACCATTCTTCCAGAAGCGCATTTGTGAGGTCGCACACTGATGTTGGACGAGAAGGCCTGGCTCTCAGTCTCCGCTCTAATTCATCCCAAAGGTGTTCTATCGGGTTGAGGTCAGGACTCTGTGCAGGCCAGTCAAGTTCATCCACACCAGACTCTGTCATCCATGTCTTTATGGACCTTGCTTTGTGCACTGGTGCACAGTCATGTTGGAAGAGGAAGGGGCCAGCTCCAAACTGTTCCCACAAAGTTGGGAGCATGGAATTGTCCAAAATGTCTTGGTATGCTGAAGCATTCAGAGTTCCTTTCACTGGAACTAAGGGGCCAAGCCCAGCTCCTGAAAAACAACCTCACACCATAATCCCCCCTCCACCAAACTTTACACTTGGCACAATGCAGTCAGACAAGTACCGTTCTCCTGGCAACCGCCAAACCCAGACCCGTCCATCAGATTGCCAGATGGAGAAGCGCGATTCGTCACTCCAGAGAACGCGTCTCCACTGCTCTAGAGTCCAGTGGCGGCGTGCTTTACACCACCGCATCCGACGCTTTGCATTGCACTTGGTGATGTATGGCTTGGATGCAGCTGCTCGACCATGGAAACCCATTCCATGAAGCTCTCTGCGCACTGTTCTTGAGCTAATCTGAAGGCCACATGAAGTTTGGAGGTCTGTAGTGATTGACTCTGCAGAAAGTTGGCGACCTCTTCGCACTCTGCGCGTCAGCATCCGCTGACCCCGCTCCGTCAGTTTACGTGGCCTACCTCTTCGTGGCTGAGTTGCTGTCGTTCCCAAACACTTCCATTTTCTTATAATACAGCTGACAGTTGACTGTGGAATATTTAGGAGCGAGGAAATTTCACGACTGGATTTATTGCACAGGTGGCATCCTATCACAGTTCCACGCTGGAATTCACTGAGCTCCTGAGAGCGACCCATTCTTTCACAAATGTTTGTAAAAACAGTCTGCATGCCTAGGTGCTTGAATTTATACACCTGTGGCCATGGAAGTGATTGGAACACCTGATTCCAATAATTTGGATGGGTGAGCAAATACTTTTGGCAATATAGTGTATATATATATGTACAGACAAAAGTTTTGAGAATAATTCAAACGTTAATATTTACAATATTTATATAAGTCTACTGCTTCAGTTTTTATAACGAGCTCCCTAAAAAATCAATCAGGCAGCTGCAGCTGATTCAGAACGCTGCTGCTCGAGTCCTCACTAAGACCAAGAGACTGGATCACATCACTCCAGTTCTGAAGTCCTTACACTGGCTTCCTGTGTCTCAAAGAATTGATTTCAAAGTACTTTTGCTAGTTTATAAATCACTAAACGGTTTAGGGCCAAAATACATTTCTGACCTGCTAGTACACTATAACCCCCCCAGACCTCTAAGGTCATCTGGGACAGGTCTACTTTCTGTTCCTAGGGTCAGAACTAAACAGGGGGAAGCAGCTTTCAGTTTCTATGGTCCTCACATCCGGAATAAACCCCAGAAACCCTTACTCTTAGTTCTTTTAAATCAATGCTGAAGAACTTTCTTTTTCATGTTGCCTTTCTCTAAATGACGTTCATTTCTTTACTGTTTAATCTCTTATACTGCACTGTAATTTTTATTCTTGTGTTTTGTTTTTATTTTTAACTTTTTCTCTGTGTTTTATTTTGTCTTTTTTAACTGATTTTATGTAAAGCACTTTGAATTGCCCTGTTGCTGAAATGTGCTATACAAATAAAGCTGCCTAACGACAATTTGCATATATTCCAGAATGTTATAAAGAGTGATCAGCGTAACAGCAATTAATTGCATATCAATATTTGCATAAAAAATGAAATTTATCCCCCAAAACACATTTCAACGTCATTGCAGCCCTGCCTTAAAGGGACCAGCTAACATTGTTTCAGTGATTGCTCCATTAACACAGGTGTGGGTGGTGATGAGGACAGGGCTGGAGATCAATCTGTCAGGATTCAGTCAGAATGACACCACTGGACACTTTAAAAAGAGGCTGGTGCTTGGCATCATTGTGTCTCTTCTGTGAACCATGGTTATCTCTAAAGAAACACGTGCAGTCATCATTGCACTGCACAGAAATGGCCTCACAGGAAAGAGAATCGCAGCTAGAAAGATTGCACCTCAGTCAGCAATCTATGGCATCATCAAGAACTTCAAGGAGAGAGGTTCCATTGTTGCTAAAACAATGCAAGAAAGATCAGCAAGCACCAGGGCCGTCTCTGAAAAGTGTTTCAGCTGCGGGATCGGGCTACCAGCAGTGCAGAGCTTGCTCAGGAATGGCAGCAGGCAGGTGTGAGTGCATCTGCACGCACTGTGAGGCGGAGACTCTTGGAGCAAGGCCTGGTCTCAAGGAGAGCAGCAAAGAAGCCACTTCTCTCCAGGAAAAACATCAGGGAGAGACTGATATTCTGCTAAAGGTACAGGGAGTGGACTGCTGAGGACTGGGGGAAAGTCATTTTCTCTGATCAATCCCCTTTCTGACTGTTTGGGACATCTGGAAAACAGCCTGTTGGGAGAAGACGAGGTGAGCACTACCACCAGTCTGGTCTCATGCCGACTGTTAAGCATCCTGAAACCATTCATGTGTGGGGTTGCTTCTCAGCCAAGGGAGTCGGCTCTCTCACAGTCTGACCTAAAAACACAGTAATGAATAAAGAACCAGAATGTCCTCCGAGAGCAACTTCTCCCAGCCGTCCAAGAGCAGTTTGGTGATGAACAATGCCTTTTCCAACATGATGGAGCACCTTGCCATAAAGCAAAGCTGACATCTAACTGGCTCAGGGAACCAAACAGAGAGATTTTGGGTCCATGGCCTGGAAACTCCCCTGATCTTAATCCTACCGGAAACTTGTGGTCAATCATGAAGAGACGGATGGACAAACGAAAACCTAGGAATTCTGACACAATGCAAGCATTGATTGTGCAAGAATGGACTGCTGTCAGTCAGGATTTGGTCCAGAAGTTGATTGAGAGCATGACAGGGAGAATTGCAGAGGTCCTGAAGAAGAGGGGTCAGTACTGCAAATATTGACTTGCTGCATTAACTCATTCTAACTGTCATTAAAAGCTTCTGTTACTCATATGATTGCAATTGTATTTCTGTATGCAATGACAACATCTGACACACACACATGAAAACCAGAGGGCAGAAGATCATGTGAAAATATAATATTTGTGTCATTCTCAATACTTTTGGCCATGACTGTATATAGAGTAGACCCTGCATTAACTGTCTATGCGCAGAAATTACGTGCGCCATGTTGGGGAGGTCGACCTGCTCCCCTAACCTGCTGGTTTAAGCAGAACAGAAGAAGGATGCCTCAGCACTTCGGCGTATCTTTGATTTAAATCAACAGACCTGTCGACATCAGGGCTCGAGGAATAACTTCATGAAGGCATCAGAGCTTTGGAGACATTACTAAATAAACAATAGATATACACTACATAGAATAAAAACTCATTTTAATGTCCCACAATGAGTAAATTACTGTTACAGCAGCAAAAGATTACAGCAAAAGTGGTCACACAATGTGGACCTTAAAAAGTGGATAAAAATAATAGAATAAGTGACAGAATTAAAAAAATATTCAATCCAATTTTATTTGTTAAGCGCTTCAAACAACCACAGCTGACCAAAGCGCTGTAAAGAATAAAATATAAACTAGTGAAAGATAAAACACTAAATAAAAAACAAAACAGCTAAAAGATGGGTAAAAATAACATTCACATAAAATATAAATAAATGAATATAAACAAATAAAAGTTGTTTTACTGTATAATACCGTGACCTCCCTGTTAAAGATGCATCAGGAGATAAAAGAAATATTAAAAATAACAACTGTGTACAAAAGAAAACACTCAGGTAACTGAAACTTTAGCTTTCTGCGGCGTCGACTGCATTTTAGCTAAAAATGTTCTTTTGCAGTAAACAGTCGCTAAAGTATTCAACCATTTTATCCAAGTCATTGTAGTAATACTTCATGATGATATTACTTAAAGGTATAGTGGGGGACAATCTTTTATTTCCAGGTGGATCATCTCAATCATTGGTCCTCCTAAGTGTCAATCATCCTGGTGATGTGTTTCCATAAGGCCGTCCTACGAGCTCGTCCCGTTAGCTATCTTGTTCTTTCAGGCGTATATCTGTGGTGAGCTGCAGTTTCAGACAGTCGTTAAAGCTCACCTTTCTCACTGCGGTTCTTTGAAAACGGCCGAGGGTCGGAAGAGAAAAAGTTTCTATGAAATGGATGAGAAGATGAGAAAGGCCTCAGAAGAGAGAAACCAAACCAGAGTGTTTTTGGGAGATTCTTTCACGCGATGTTGGACCCTGAAAGCACAGGTCAGGTTCCCCACTGATGCCTCGGTTTCTACTCGACAGGTGAAGTTTGGCTATTTGGAGAAATTTCACATCATCGCTGGAATTAAAAAGATGGTGAAAATCCTCCTCCACACCTTTAAGTAACAGAATCAATAATCCTGCAGGGAAACTACTCCTAAAAGAACATTTTTATCAAAAAGTTACTCAAGTATATTCAAATATTACTTGCTACTACTCACCTCTGCTGTTGTCATAAATATAAAAAATAAATGAAACTTTTTGCTGCTTATTTGTTATTATTTTTTATTTTATTTTGGGTTTTTAGATTTTTTTTAATTTTTTTGACTATTTGTTATTTATTCATTTAGTTTTGTTTTTTTTGCAATAACAAAGCATATGATCAGATACCCAATGTTTTTACCAAACATTTTGTTTATACTTGATTCATTTCCTTTACAATAAATTCATTTCATTAATTTTTCTTTCTTTTTCAATGTGCACGTATATCCTCTGGAACGCTGAGTGTCTCCCCATAAAGTATAACCAGTCATGCTGGGCTGCAAAAACAGCCTGGGCCATTTTTGGACCCAGTCCACCCTTGTCTACCTGCAGAAATATGGAGAGAAAAGGCAGCTCTCTCTGAGCAGTTCACAGCTTCACCAACAGGTGGCGCAGCCAGACTATGCTTAATACCATGCCATACCATACCAACTTTATTTATGAAGCACTTTATGCACTGGACAGGACCAAAGTGCTGTACACAATCATAAAATACAATAAAATGATAAAATAAAGAAAAAACGAGTGTAAAATACTTATTAGTATACAAAAAGAATAAAACAAAGTAAAACCTCTCAAATTTTGCTAAAAGCCAAGGAAAAAAGATGAGTCTTAAGAAGGGACTTAAAAACAGCAAGAGAAGAGGCCTGTCTTCTGCTCAGAGGCAGATCATTCCACAGCTCAAGAGCTGCCACAGAAAAAGTACGGTCTCCTCTGAGCTGCATTTTGTCTTTGGGGCCCTCAGAAGCAACTGATCAGCTGACCTGAGGGAACTCGAGGGTGTGTAAGAATGCAACAGCTCAGACAGATAAGAAGGAGCAAGGCCATTAAGAGTTTTAAAAACAAATAAAAGAATTTTAAAATCAATCCTAAGATGTACTGGCAGCCAGTGTAAAGAAGCTAAAACAGGGGAAATGTGGTCGAATTTTCGTGTACCTGTTAAAAGACGTGCAGCAGCATTTTGAACCCTCTGAAGTTGAGAAATATACAAATCACTGACCCCTGTATAAAGTGAATTACAGTAATCCAGCCGTGTGGTCACAAACGCATGGATCACTGTTTCGAAATGCTGTCTGGAAAGAATGGGTTTTACTTTGGCTGGCTGCCTTAAGTGGAAAAAGCTGGACTTTATAACGGCTCTGATGTGCGCTTCCATTTTAAGACCAGCATCCATCTTAACCCCTAAATTTGTAATAACCGGCTTAATGTACTGAGCCAAGGAGCCAAGACTAGTCACGGAATCAGCAGTGGATCTGCCAAAGAACATTAATATTCACTCATAACCTTTTACTGGATCATCGTTTTATGATTTACAGTTTTCAAAGATTTCTTGGGAAAATTAATGAACTTATGACTGAATGAATGAATGAATGAATTTCTTTCAGACAATTTTGACAAACAACAATAAATGAATCATCCAAATATACACACAATAGGTTAACAGCTGAACATCAACCAAACCAAACATCAATTTTCAAACTAGCTGTCATGATGGGTTCACTAATAGCGACCCAAGTATGCAGAACACCACTGACGGACACAGGAATAAAAGTTCAACAAGTTTATTTTGATACAAGCACACTGAAAGTACTGGTTCTGGTTCGGGCCTGGACACTGGTTCACCGGAGCCTGCGGGAGAGACAGTTCAGTTAGCGTTGCAAGCAGGAGCTTGATTTCTAGATGATAACTGATTGTACCTTGAGGGTTCTCGAGGTTAGCTTTGGGAGAGTCTCTGTTGGATCTGGAGAGGAGTTGATCAGCCGAGTCCGCTTGCTGCTTCAGCGTCTCACGTCTAATAATGAACAGACCTTGGCTTTGGGTTTTCCAGCTCTTAGTCCTGAGCTGCATGG
Source organism: Cyprinodon tularosa (assembly GCF_016077235.1). Lineage (NCBI taxonomy): Eukaryota > Metazoa > Chordata > Actinopteri > Cyprinodontiformes > Cyprinodontidae > Cyprinodon > Cyprinodon tularosa. The sequence goes on from NW_024038288.1 coordinate 44,884, forward strand.
AAGTTCTCTATGAATCTTCAGGTTTGGCTCAGAGGGTCGGCTCGGCAGGTTAGCTCTTCCTGAGCTTCACAGAGGAGACACTGGTTTCCTGGAAGACAGAGACAACGGTTAGAATCCAGACTGGATTCAAAGTCACAAAGTTACACTGAGGATCTAGGCTTAGGCGCTGACCAACTGGATCAACACTGCGGCGTTGAGGCAAGGTCTGAAGACAGCTTATATAGTGGATCCTCTGATGATCTTGATGAGCTGCAGTTGTGCAGGAGGCTCAGTCAGAAGGATCCACGGCGGACTCTGCTGGAGAAAAGGTGGAACTTCTCCAGCTCCCAACACTAGCTAAATTCACCTGAACATAAATAAAAATAAAACCCTCCAACAAATAAACCTGTCAGAATATCCAGCCAGAGAAATGACGGTGATTAATGAAACTGTCTGAAAAGGAGAATGAAGAAGTAAAACTTATTTGTTGTTCACAACTATCTATTGTATATACATCTACATACATACCTGTAAACAAACATATACAGATCTACACAAACACCATCCATCCATCCATCCATCCATCCATCCATCCATCCATCCATCCATCCATCCATCCATCCATCCATCCATCCATCCATCCATCCATCCATCCATCTTCTTCCTCTTATCCGGGGTCGGGTCGTGGGGGAACCAGCTTCAGTAGGAAGGCCCAGACGTCCCTCTCCCCAGCCACTTGGGCCAGCTCCTACAGCGGAATCCCAAGGCGCTCCCAGGCCAGCAGAGAAACATGTGCTGAAGTTTTACAAGCATTTACTGAACTGAAAAACACAGAACATACATAGCACCACAAGGTGGCAGTATTTTACATCCTGACCAGCATTGTCAATTTACTGTATTACAACACTCCCAATTAATTTTACAATAAACTTAAGTCTTACTTTCTTTTTCTGAAACAACTTAAATCACTTAGGAAATGTATTAAACTTAGACCCTTCTCTTAGATTATAAGTCCCCCTTCTTAATAAACTTAAAAGACTAAGAAAACTAGCAAGACATTTGAATCCTCCTTTTTCTTATTTACCTTGCTTACCCAGTAGTCTTTAACTTAGGCTCTTTAAATACTAAACATCGACCTACAACTTATACTTATTACAGTTATACAGCACAAAGTCCAATCTCTCCCCTAAGATACTCAAACTTCTGCTTTGCTAATGGCTTGGTCAAGATATCTGCCTTCATATCATCCGTGGGACAGTATTGCAGTTGAATTTGTCTATTCTGCACACATTGACGAATGTACCATGAACTCCCTTTTATTGGTCCAATATGTCATTATAATACAAACTCCCAAGTGAATCATATACATACAATCATTGTAACAGCCCGAAATCCAAACAAAATAAAACCCTCAAAAACTGAGAGTAAGCAATTCATCACTTACACAACATAAAATATCTCTACTTCCCCAAATACAGATGAACTCTTGCAAGTCTGACACCATCTTATAATAGGCAAACTCTGTCTTAAGACGTGCAGCTACAAGCCCTCTGAACATCAGGTCAACATCTACAGAACCTTTCTCCTTCATTTTATTTCTCCTGCTGAGCTAAATGCTCATCTTTGCCTGACCAAAAAAAAATTAGCCAGACAAATATTACGCCGTTGTGCTACTGAGTATCTGGGACCAAAAATAAACAGTTGGTTATTAAAACTGAATCCTAATCCGCCCACCCACTGCTTTAACAAGGAGAAGAGAGGAACCTTTCTGGAACACATTCACAAATGTAATGATAATGAATGTCTATTTGCTTTGTTCTTGAATAATCAACTGGATTCTAAGCAATGGCAAAAGCTCCTTGGTTGTCATCCCGAATCACAGTTGGTGTAAAATCCATTCCGAGATCACTGAGCAGTCGTGTAAGCCAGGTACATTCTTGTGCTGTGTTCTGTTTCTTTCTGAGCCAGCTCATGGCTCCTCCACTCAGCAGGAAAACAGTTCCGGTTGTAGAACGAAGATCATCCTGATCTCCTGCCCAGTCAGCATCTGAGAAACGGACTAAAGTTCCAGACTCTGACCGCTTGTTAGAATAATTGTATATAAATGTATCTGTGTAGTGTTATCATGCATAAAGCTGTGTGCTATGTGCATGTTTTTACAGCCACCTTTTCTGAAGTATAGCTACTGTGATTTGTGAACTTTTTTGGGGGGAGGTTGTGGGTGATTTACGAGCAGCACTCGACCTGCTGAACTTTGATGAACAGCTTCAACCGCTTGGACTTTGACTGAACCCTGAAATTTATAGGATGTTTACTGAGACTGCAAGTCATGTTGTTTCTCATTTCTAGAGCAGTCTCAGCTATTGTAATAAGAAACCCCGGATTTCTAATAAATAGCGAGCAGAACGCTGGGACTGCAGAGTGAGGTGGGGATTGTAAACGCTGCAGTCCCTTCTTGCTCTCCTCGCGAGTAAAACTAAATTAATTGTCTCTGTGCCTTCTTTCTTTCCCTGCATGTATGTATGATGTTTTAGGTGCATAGACCTGACACCGCTGGTACTTGAGAGCGAATTTTGTGGTACATTTCAGGTAGAGAATCCTCTTCACAGCAATCATGTGTGCAGTGTTTGGTTCTGCGTTGAACTTTGACACAGCACTCACAGCTTGTGCAATGTCTGGTCTGGTGGCCATTGCTGCATACAGCAGACTTCCCACTATTGACTAGTAGGTACCTGGATTCACTGGTTTACTGACATCATCATTTTTCTGTAATTTCACATTTGCATCAGCTGGAGTTGTGACTGAATTGGCTTTATCCATCCCATATTTCTGAAGAATGGCTTCAATGTAATGTTTTTGGTGAAGGTACACACAGTTGTTTATCTTGTCTTGAATCACTGAGATGCCCAGTATGTAAGACAACTCACCCATTGTCTTTCATCTTGTATTTCTTTTTCAGAGCAACTTTCAACTCACTCATGCTCTGCAGTGACTCTGTGATCAGAATCAGATCATCAACATAAACAGCTAGTATCTCTAGCTCCTGTCGAGTTCTCACGAACACACAGGGATCTGATGTGCTCTGGTTGAATCCAAGATCTTTCATGAACTCTGCGAAAGTCTTACTCCAGCAGTGAGGTGACTGCTTAAGGTCATAGATTGACTTCTTTAGCTTGCACACCAAGTGCTCTTTGCCTGGTTTGATGTATCTGTTTGCTCCATGTAGATTTCCTCCTCTAGATGTCCATTTAGAAATGCTGCAACGACATCCATCTGGTGTACATGCATGTTATTCTGAACAGCAAAGGACAGCAATGCACGAATTGAGCTGAATCGCACAACTGGTGAGAAGGTTTCATCTTAGTCAGTGCCATAATTTTGTGAGTGACCCTTGGAAACAAGTCTGCACTTCTATCTCTCCACTTCTCCATCTATATGGTGCTTGACTTTGAACACCCACCTTGAACATATTGGCTTTCTGTCTTTTGGCAACTCCACTAAGTCCCAAGTTTAATTTTCAAGCAGAGACTCATACTCCAAATCAACTGCTTCCTTCCATTCCTTTGCATTCAGGCTCATCATTGCTTCCTTCAGTGTATGTGGCTCATTTACACTACAGACATTGGCATAATGTTCAACAGTCAATATATCTCTTTGGGGGTTTTCTGACTCTGCCCCATTTTCTCGGAGCTTCGTTGACACGTGTGGTTCGCCGTTGAGTGATGCTCCTCTCTAATCAGGACCACTGCCAGCATCACTGCCTGAACAAGACACTTCCACTTCCTGTTTCCAGTCTGTCTCATTCAAGATGACGTCCCGGCGAATCAAAATCCTCCTTTTCTCCTCATCGAACAGACAATAGCCCTGGGAATTGTTAGCATAAACCACGAAACAAAGCTTCACTGCTTTCTTGTCCAGCTTTCTCCTATCTACAGGTGCTGGTCATAAAATTAGAATATCATGAAAAAGTAGATTGATTTCAGTAATTCCATTTAAAAAGTGAAACTTGTATATTATATTCATACATTACATACAAACTCATATATTTCAGATGTTTATTTTGTTTAATTTTGATGATTACAAATGACAACAAATGAAAATCTCAAATTCATCATATCAGAAAATTAGAATATTACTGAAGACCAATAAAAACAAAGGATTTATAGAAATGTTGGCCAACTGAAAAGTATGAACATGAAAAGTATGAGCATGTACAGCACTCAGTATTTAGTTGGGCCTCCTTTGGCCTGTATTACTGCAGCAATGCGGCGTGGCATGGAGTCGATCAGTCTGTGGCACTGCTCAGGTGTTATGATAGCCCAGGTTGCTCTAATAGTGGCTTTTAGCTCTTCTGAATTGTTGGGTCTGGTGTATTGCATCTTCTTCTTCACAATACCCCATAGATTTTCTATGGGGTTAAGGTCAGGAGAGTTTGCTGGCCAATTAAGAACAGGGATACCATGGTCCTTCAACCAGGTACTGGTAGCTTTGGCACTGTGTGCAGGTGCCACGTCCTGTTGGAAAATGAAATCTGCATCTCCAAAAAGTTGGTCAGCTGCAGGAAGCATGAAGTGCTCTAAAACTTCCTGGTATGTGGCTGCGTTGACCCTGGACCTCAGAAAACACAATGGACCAACACCAGCAGATGACATGGCACCCCAAACCATCACTGACTGTGGAAACTTTACACTGGACTTCAAGCAACGTGGATGAAGTGCCTCTCTTCTTTTCCTCCAGACTCTGGGACCTTGATTTCCAAAGGAAATGCAAAATTTACTTTCATCAGAGAACATGACTTTGGACCACTCACCAGCAGTCCAGTCCTGTTTCTCTTTAGCCCAGGCAAGACGCTTCTGACGCTGTCTGTGGTTCAAGAGTGGCTTGACACAAGGAATGCGACAGCAGAAACCCATGTCTTTCATACGTCTGTGTGTGGTGGTTCTTGAAGCACTCACTCCAGCTGCAGTCCACTCTTTGTGAATCTCCCCCACATTTTTGAATGGGTTTTGTTTCACAATCCTCTCCAGGGTGCGGTTATCTCTCTTGCTTGTACACTTTTTTCGACCACATCTTTTCCTTCCCTTCGCCTCTCTATTAATGTGCTTGGACACTGAGCTCTGTGAACCGCCAGCCTCTTTAGCGATGACCTTTTGTGTCTTGCCCTCCTTGTGCAAGGTGTCGATGGTTGTCTTTTGGACAACTGTCAAGTCAGCAGTCTTCCCCATGATTGTGTAGCCTATAGAACTAGACTGAAAGACCATTTAAAGGCTTTTGCAGGTGGTTTGAGTTAATTAGCTGATTAGAGTGTGGCACCAGGGGCCATCAATTTTGAACCTTTTCACAATATTCTAATTTTCTGATATGATGAATTTGAGATTTTCATTTGTTGTCATTTGTAATCATCAAAATTAAACAAAATAAACATCTGAAATATATGAGTTTGTATGTAATGTATGAATATAATATACAAGTTTCACTTTTTAAATGGAATTACTGAAATCAATCTACTTTTTCATGATATTCTAATTTTATGACCAGCACCTGTATTTCTGAAACATGTGCATATGCCACACAGCCAAAAACTCTTATGTGACTAATGTTCGGCTTTCTGCCACACCATCTCTGGTATAAGAGCTGTTGCTTTAGAAGTGATGTGGGGAACCTGCTCTGCACGTAGGCTACTGTTGCTACAGTCTCTGCTCAATACATCCTTGGTAGCTTTGCTGTGGTGTATGAGGTACAGACATTTCATGGTGGATGCCTTGAGCTTTCAGGTATTCTTGGATTCTTTCGACGTGTATTCCCCACCATTGTCTGTTCTCAGTCTTGTAACTCTTTGTCCACACTCATTGGAAAATGTTCTCTCAAACTCTTTGAACTTTCTGAGCACTTCATTTTTCTGCCTCATGAAGTAGACCTTGCAGAATCTAGAGCAGTCATCAATGAATGTCACGCAGTACTTTGACCCACCTATGGATTCAGTCTGCATAGGACCACAGACATCACTGTGAATCAGCTGCAGTTTGCGCTTTGAGTGTATTTCTCCCACTAACTTGAATGGCCTTCTAGACAGCTTGCCCTCCACAAATGCTTCACAGAAGGAATTCTCTTTATTAGCAGGAAAGTCAATTCCACTCACACACTCACTCATGGTAGTGTAGCCCATTCTTTGATGACATAGGCTGGCTGCAACTGATGCACTTCCTGCTGCATGATGGACAGGCATACTCCCCTCCAAGTCCAGCTGGTATAATCCATTGAATCCTTGTGTTCCCATTCCTCAAAGATCTCCATCTTTCCCACGTATGTAGCACCGGGTCCTCTTTAACTGCACGGTATTCCCTTTTTTCACAGCAGCTCCCACTGATAAAAGATTTCCTGACAGCTTGGTAATATGCAGTACATCATACATTGTGACATCTTTGACATTACTAACTCTGAAAGTCATTCTCATTTTAACGTTGCAGAGTCCTTGTGCATCGACTACTCTACCATCGCCAAGTCTCACTGATTGTGACTTTGTGAATTCCTGTTAATCCTGTAGTATTTCTTTTTAGCATGTCATGTGTCTTGACGCTCCAGAATTGATCAGCCATTTGACTTATTTCACTTTTTCACCCTAATTTTTCTCTCTGGCAACAAATTAACTTTCAGTTGCACCCTCAGAATTTTCAATCTCCTCACATGTAATTTGTTTTGCCTTGTGGGTTTGATTTTTATTTCTTATCTTTGGACAATTTCGTTTCAGATGTTCCTCCTTCCCACATTTAAAACATTTCCACTTGGATCTGTCAATTCCCTACGGTTGTGGATCCCGTTGCACTCGAGTTTTCATTGCAGATTTGCCACCTGGTGTTGCACCACTAGTACTGTAATTTGCCTGCATGCATTTTTGTTCCTCATTTACTAATGATTGGTGCATGAATTAAAGAGTCAAACTGTCCATCTTTGTCTCCAGAGCAGTGACAATTGTTGCATAGCTGGGTGGAAGACTACCTGTTGATCAGTTAATTCTTTCATACATTTCAAATGCTCGGTTATCGTTTCTCCTTCATTCATTCCACACCTGAAGTATTTCTTCTTTAGAAACAATTTATTTGTTATAGTGTCTCTCTCAAAATGAACCTTCAGCGTATACCACGCTTCTTTAGGTGACTGGCAACTTGTAATCAGGTACAGTTGATATGTACTTACATTAAGCAACAACATTGAAAAGGCTTTGTCTTTCCTTCTAGCGAATTCGGCCCGAGTAGCTGTATTAGCATCTGGCGCTAATGTTTCCGTCTCCATTACCATGCCCCATAGACTTCTAGCTTTAAGCAGATGCTCCATCTGGAAGCCCAGTTGTCTGGTCCATTTAGCTTGTCGATAAACAGTCTGTCCTCCATTGAGAATCCCACAACACCGAGTACTCCACACAGAATCCGTGTAAAACCACTGCTTTAAGCTCTTTTACTGGAACTGACTGGGACCGACTGGGCCCATAACCTGTTGAAGTTTTACAAGCATTTATTGAACTGAAAAACAAAGAACATACATAGCACCGCAACGTGGCAGTATTTCACATCCTGACCTGTATCGTCAAATTACTGTATTACAACAACATAGTCCCTCCAGCGTGTCCCGGGTCTCCTTCCGGTGGGATGTGCCTGGAACACCTCACCAGGGAGATGTCCAGGAGGCATCCTAATCAGATACCACAGCCACCTCAACTGGCTCCTCTAGATGTTAAGGAGCAGCAGCTCTACTCTGAGTCCTCACTGGATGACTGAGCTCCTCCCCCTATCTCTAAGGGAGAGCCCAGACACACTAAGGAGAAAACTAATTTCAGCCGCTTGTATCCAGGATCTCATTCTTTTGGTCCCAAAGCTCATGACCATAGATGAGGGTAGAAACGTAGATCGACGGGTAAATCGAGAACTTTGCTTTTTGGCTCAGCTCTCTCTTTACCACAACAGACCGGTACAGCGCACGCTTCACAGCAGAAGCTGCACCAATCCGCCTATCGATCTCCCACTCCATATTCACTTCATTCATGAATAAGACCCAAAGATAATTAAACTCCTCTACTAGGGGCAGTACATCCTCCCCAACCTGGAGAAGACACTCTACCCTTTTCTGGCTCAAGACCATGGTCTCAGATTTGTAGGCACTGATCCTCATCCCGGCTGCTTCACACTCGGCTGCAAACCACTCCAATGAGAGCTGTAGATCACACCCTGATGAAGCCAATAGAACCACATCATCTGCGAATAACAGAGATGTCATCCTAAAGCCACCAAATTGGATCAATCCAACACCTTGGCTGGACTAGAAATTTTGTCCATTTGTTCCACAGAATCGGTGACAAAAGGCAAAGTCTAACTCTCACCGGCAGTGTGGACCAGGCTCTGATACCGGTCATACAGAGTCCTTACAGCCCCTATTTAAGGGCCTGGTACTCCATACTCTGGAATACCCCCCACAGGACCCCCCGAGGGACATAGTCAAAGGCCTTCTCCAGATCCACAAAACACATGTAGACTGGTTGGGCAAACTCCCATGCACACTCCAGAATCCTGTTGAGGGTGCAGAGCTGATCCAGTGTTCCACGGCCAGGATAAAAACCACACTGCTCCTCCTGAAACCCAGATTCGACTCCCTGATGGACCCTCCTTTCCAGAACCCCGGAATAGACCTTACCAGGGAGGCAGAGTGTGATTCCTCTGTAGTTGGATCACACCCTCCAGTCACCTTTTTTAAATAGGGGGACCACCACCCCAGTCTGCCAATCCTACACAATCAAATCAGGCCAAAATCCACATTTACACCTTTGTGTAACCCCCTTAAACCTCCAATCGTCAGTGCCACATCTTAACACCCCAATTTTGAATGTTTCCTGCTATTTGTTTATTTCTAGCTTTATACTTTAACTGAGCTATTTGAAATTCTACCAGATCTGGGAGTTTGATGAGGCGGGACTCTATAAATAGTACATTAGTATGATCGTGGAATCCTGCCAGATGAACCATTCTCATGGCACTTTTTGTTACGTGCATAACAGTTGCAGCGAGGTTTTATAGGTTTTGCCCCATATTTCTACACAGTAACTCAGGTAATATGAGTGCAGAAGACAGAATATGAAGTGCAGCATAATTTAGGAAATGTTTAGCTTGGCTGAGAATGGTAATACTTCTGGATATTTTAGTTTGAATGTATCATATATGAGGTCTCCAACATATGTTATTGTCTATCATTACTCCCAACAACTTAATTTACTGTCACTTATCTGTCAGGATACATATATTTGTACTTTCACAGTTTCCAAACAACAAAAACTTGTTTTTTTCCTAACTACATGATAGTTTGTCAATATCAAACCATATCTAAAGTCGACATAACTCAAAGTTGATGTCTGATCCAAATGAACACCTGTACAATAGATGTTAGTATCGTCTGCAAAAAAAACAAATTGAAGTATTTTAGAAACTTTGCAGATGTTATTAATATAAAGGATCAATAATTTTTGTCCCAATACTGACCCCTGGTGGACACCACAAACAATGTCAAAGCGAGATGATTGTCAGTCACCCATTTAAACAAATTATTACTTGTTGCTTAGATAACTTTTCATCCACAGTAGTACTACTGCCCAGATGCCATAACACTCCAATTTCTTAAATAATATTTCGTGATTTTTCGGTGAGGTTTGAGGAACGAAATGCAGAGGCAGGGAGGCAGAGGTGAGGTTCTTGCAGTTTTAATTAATATACACAGGTAACAGAGGCAGGATTTAAAAAATCCAACTTCAAATGATAAACAAACCAGAACCATGGAGACATCAGGGGGAAAACAAACACGAGGAGCCAGGGAAAGACAGTGAGAGACGAGGAACCAGCGCTGAGGAACTGCACAGGGAGAGTATTTATGGTTGACTGAACAAAGGGAGGACTAACGAGCTGATGGGAAAAAGAGCTAGGGAAAAGGAAACCAACACACGAAAAGCCTAAGAATTCCAATACATCTAAAAACATTTCTATGGCGCCAATTTACAACCCATGTCATCTCAAGGCACTTTACAGTTCACCAGATCACCCAGTCAGATTGATTCAAAGTTTTCTATCTAAGGAAAACCAGTTGATTGCATCGACTCATTGACTCTTCAGCAATCCCTCACACTAAGCATGCTTGTAGCGACAGTGGAGAGGAAAAACTCCCTTTGAACAGGAAGAAACCTCCAGCAAGACCAAGCCCAGTGTGAGCGGCCATCTGCTGAGGCCCACTGGGGTTCAAGGAGACAGAAGCAGACATAGAAAAAGAAGCATAGATACAAAAGGCAACTGTCAACCAGCTCCACAGGCGGCCCCGTCCAGGAAACACACAGCCAGGCAGACGAGCTCTGAGCCAGCTCCCATGTCAGAGGGTGAAGAGAGCACATTCAGTTAGTCACAGTCAGAGAAACAGGACTACACTCGAAAACAGGCCAAGCTTCAACATCTAGAAACAAGGGATATTTCTCTCCAGGATGGAGTCACAGCCAAACAGGAACAGACCAGATGAAGCTACTATGAGAAAAAGCAGAGAGAGCAGAACGTTAGAGATTGAACTAACAGATTCTGCAGAGTGGGAGAATAGAGATAGAATGAAGCAGAATGGTGAAAAAGGGGTCCCTATGTCCTCCAGCAGTCTAAGCCTATAGCAGCATTACTATATAGATAGCTCAGGATAACTTGAGC